>NC_133326.1:731630151-731820964 GCF_042186555.1 Aquarana catesbeiana | reverse complement strand
TCTCCCTATCTCTCTCTCCCTCCCCCTCTCTCTCTCTTTCCCCTCTTTCTCTCTTTCCCCTCTGTCTCTCTCCTCTCTCTCTTTTCTCTCTCTCTTCTCTGTCCCCCTCTCTCCTCTCTCGCTCTCTCTCTCTCTCTCCTCTCTCTCTTCTCTCTCTCCCCCCTCTCTCCCCCTCTCTCTCCTCCTCCCTCTCTCTCTCTGCTCTCTTCCTCTCTCTATCTTTTCTCTGTCTCTCTAACCTTCTCTCTCTCTCACTTCTCTTCTCTTCTCTTCTCTTCTCTTCTCTTCTCTTCTCTTCTCTTCTCTTCTCTCTCTCTTTTTCTGTCCCTCACTCTCCTCTCACCTCCCCCCTCCACTCTCTCTATCTTTTCTCTCCCTCACTCTCCTCTCACCTCCCCCCTCCACTCTCTCTATCTTTTCTCTCCCTCACTCTCCTCTCACCTCCCCCCTCCACTCTCTCTATCTTTCTCTCCTCACTCTCCTCTCACCTCCCCCTTCCACTCTCTCTATCTTTTCTCTCCTACCTCTCTCTCCCTCCCTCCCCCCATTTTCCAGGCACAGTGGACCCGTTGTGTGGTGAAGACTGGATACATCATGGCTTCAGCTGTTATTTCATGTCATGGAATGTACGTACCTGGGAGAACGCCGAGGCCTACTGTAAGAATAGGAAGGCGCACCTGGTGGTCATCAATGGCGTGGACGAGATGGTGAGGATAGGCAGGTTGACTCTTGTACTCCACGTAAAACCAAACATCTCTTTTAGAGAAGATAAGTGCTATCACTTTTATTGTAAAAAATTGCTTCTCTGTGCCCCTCTCAGGTTTAGTTTCACTTTGCTACTGTAGTCTAATATCCCTGATTTAAGGCTAAGCACTATCAACTGCCATATCCCCATCCATTATGAGCTTCTCACTCGGGCACACAATTTTGGGGTTTGCGTAAAAAAAAAAAAAAAAAAAAATAGAAAAACTGTGATGGTATGGTACTAAAAATTCAGTTAGCATTCACCCTGCACTGGTCTGAATTCAGTAAGGGAAGCCAGATTGGTTGTTACACTCTCTGAGTTTGGAAAAGGGTGATAATGAGTGGGTAGGAGTAGGGGGGGCACAAGAGACAAGTGGACAAAGGATCTATTGTACAGTAGATGTTAATAGATAGACCACACACCTCACATAGGAAAACAAAGTCCAATCTTTAAGGGACACTGCCTGCTCTTGATTCCCCCTGTCTGATTGAAGGGAAGTGTCTCCATGATGGCCTCTCAATGAGGCCAACGGAATTCCCAGGGAAGTATCTCCATGATGGCCTCTCTCCATGAGCCCCACTGAATTCCCAGAGAAGTGCCCTAATGATGGTCTCTCCATGATCCCCACCTAATTACCAGTGAAGTGCCTCCATGATGGCCTCTCCATGATCCCTGCTGAATTCCCAGGGAAGTGTCTCCATGATGAGTTTCTCCATGATCCCCACTGAATTCCCAGGTAAGTGCCTTCATTGTTGGTTTCTCCATTATCCCCACTGAATTCCCAGCAAAAGTGCCTCCATGATGGCCTCTCCACGATCCCTGCTGAATTCCCAGGGAAGTGTCCCCATGTTGGGTTCTCCATGATCCCCAATGAATTGCCAGGGAAGTGCCTCTATGATGGCCTCTCCATGATCTCTGCTGAATTCCTGGGGAAGTGTCTCAATGATGGTGTCTCTACAATCCCTGCTGAATTCCACAGGAAGTGTCACCATGCTGGTCTCTCCATAATCCCCACCGAACTTCCAGGGAAGTGCCCTCATTGTGGTCTCACCATGATCCCCACTGAATACCCAGGGAAGTGTCTTTATGATGGTCTTTCTATGATCCCCACTGAACTCATTGAAAAGCGTCTCCATGATGGTGTCAACATGATCCCTACTGAATACCCAGGGAAGTGCCTCCATGGTGGTTTCTCCATGAGCCTTGCTGAATTCCCAGGGAAATGTCTCCATGATGTTCTCTATATGTGCCTTGCTGAATTCTAGGGAAGTGTCTACAAAATGGTCTCTCCATGATCCCCACTAAATTACCAGAAATATGTTTCCATGATGGTCTCACCATGATCTCCACTGAAGTCCCGGGGAAGTCTCTCTCCATGATGGTCTCCCCATGAACCCCACTGAATACCATGGGAAGTGCCTCCATGATGGTCTCTCCATGATCCCCACTGAATTCCCCAGGGAAGTGTCTCTATGGTAGTCTTTCCATAATCCCCACTGAATTCCCAGGGAAGTGTCTCCATTGTGGTATCTCCATGATCCCCACTGAATTCCCAGGGAAGTGCCTCCATGATGGTTTCTGTGGATTTCTTGAAAAGTGTCTCCATGTTGGTCTCTCCATGAGCTTTATTGAATTCCTTGGAAAAGTCTCTTTATGATAGACTCTCCATAGGCCCATGAGAATTTCTGGGAAAGTGTCTCCATGATGGTTTTCTCAACGGAGGCCATCACTGAATATATATATAGACACTGCTCCATAAATGGGAAGGGAATTCACCACCTAATAAATTCCACATAATTTTTCCTGCCAGGTAAGAACCTCCAAGGCTCTTCCGCACTGTGTGGTCCAACTCTCAGCAAATCACTTCAAACACAAGATTGGTGCAATTTGTAAGGACACCCTCCACTGTGCGTATATCTTCCCAACATTCCTTGCCTAACAGCACATTCAACACTCTCCTCTTTTGAATTGGCTACTACTGAAGTGGTTACAAAACTTTTCTCAAATGCCCAGCTAACCAGTTGTCCCTTGGATCCTGTTCCCTCACAACTACTACGGTCACCTTCTTCTTCTATCCTATGCTCCCTCACTCACATCTTCAACCTCTACCTCTCTAGTGGCACCTTCCCCCTCCCCTCTAAAAGATGCGCAGATCACTCCCATACTTACAGTAAAAAGCCCTCACTGAATCCCACAAACCTGAACAACTTAAGACCCATCTCATTGCTCCCATTCACCTCTAAACTTCTAGAATGCTTAGTCTGCAACCGACTTAGCTCCTACCTCTGTGAAAATAACCTTCTTGACCCCTTGAAGTATGGATTTCGCTCGCAGCACTCCACGGAAACTGCCTTACTAAAACTCACTAACGATTTACTAACTGCTAAAAACCAACGGCCACTACTCCATACTCCTACTACTTGAGCTCTCTGCGGCCTTTGATACTGTTGACCACCCGCTCCTTCTCAATAAACTACATTCCCTTGGCCTCCAAGATTCTGCTTTATCCGGGTTCTCTGCCTACCTAGTCACAGCACTCATTCAGTGTTACCGACAAACTCTGTCTCCTCCTCTCCCTTGCCCCTTTCTGTGGGGGGTCCCCCAAGGCTCTGTTCTTGGACCCCTTCTCTTCTCTACACCTCCTCCCTTGGTCACTTGATAAACAGCACGCGGCTTTCCAATACCACTTATACTCTGATGACACCAAAATCTATCTGTCTACTCCTCACCTCACTCCTTCAGTCTCCTCTCGCATTAGTAACGTACTAACTGACATATCAGCATGGATGTCACACCGCTCCCTTAATCTAAATCTCTCTAAAACTGAGCTATTAATATTCCCCCCGCCCTCCCGTGCCCCCCCTCCATGACTTTTCCATCAAAATCAACAATGCAACCATCAGTTCCTCCTCTCACGCCAGGGGTACTAGGTGTAATCCTAGACTCTGACTTGTCCTTTCAGGATCAAATCAAATCATTGTCAAATGTTTGTAGAATTCACCTCCGTAACATCTCTAAAATTTGCCTCTTTTTATCAAATGGAATCACCAAGCTCCTCATTCACTCACTTGTTATCTCTCGACTTGACTATTGCAACTCCCTTCTCATTGGCCTGCCTCTCCATAGGCTCCTCCCCTCTTCAGTCTATCATGAATGCTGCTGCCAGACTTATCCACCTTTTCCAACCGCTCAGTGTCTGCCAACCTTCTCCTCCAATCCCTACACTGGCTCCCAATCACCCAGCAAATTAAATTCAAAATACTAACCACAACATAAAAAGCCATTCACAACTCTGCCCTGAGCTACATCACCAATCTTGTCTCCAAACATCACCCAACCCGTCCTTTCCGCTCTTCTCAAGACCTCCTACTCTCAAGCTCCCTCGTCTCCTCCTTCCATGCTCCAGGATTTCTCCAGAGCCTCTCCCATCCTCTGGAACTCGCTACCTCAAGCTGTTCAGCTATCCCCTACTCTTGCTACCTTGAGGCGATCCCTGAAAACTCATCACTTCAGGAAACCTATCGTGTCTCCAACTAATCTTTTACCACTTCCATCAGCTCATTCCTACAGTTACAACTTTTGGACCACCTGCCACACCCTATAAGATTGTAAGCTCTTCTGAGCATGGCCCTCTTAATCATCTTGTATTTTATTGTATTATAACTGTATTGTCTCCCTTTTATATTGTAAAGCACTGCGTAAACTGTTGGCGCTATATAAATCCTGTATAATAATAGTAAGAGAACCAGCCATGGAACATATATACTGTAAGAATAACCTGAACCGAGGCTTACTTGGGGGCAGTGGCATCTGGTGCTGGAGGATTTTTGGGGGGGGGGGCGTGGGCGGGCCCCTCCAGGTCTGCACTCACCCTTCGGGCGGAGCCCTCCAGCAGTCATGGCTCCCCTGGTGCCTGGCACCGCAGCTTCTGTGTTGACCTGATCTTTCTGGATTCTGCATTCTGGGTCTTCAGCCTCCTTTCCTGATTTGCCAGTGTAGGAAGCTGGAAGCTGATGGCGAGTGTTGATTCGCTGGTATCGCAGGGTGGGAGGGTTTGGGGGCGCAGTGCTCTGCGCCCCGAGGACAACATGAAACAGGCCAATTGGGGCATCGGGCTCTAGTCACGCTTGTGAGGGGGTGATGGACCTGGTGAAGAGCTGTTGGTCTGGCGCCCTGCACAGTGCACAGCCACACACATGGAGCAAAGATTGCGGGGGCTGGGGGGGGCAGCGCCCCTGTGCCCCTTGTGGACTGCCTGCCACTACCTAAGGGTCTCTCAGACATCAAGACTCATACTAGCACAGTGTAGGGAAAGTCCTATGCCTAAAACAGGCATCACCAGGCTTCATTTTACTCCTGTGCTGCAGAGACTGATGTGACTGGCTCAGTGATCTCTGTACAGCACTGCGGTATATGTCAGAGCTATATAAATGTATAATAATAATAGTGTGTGACTGTGGGGGAGGGGACATTAGAGTGTAAGCTCCTCTGGTACAGAGACTGATGTGACTGGCTCAGTGATCTCTGTACAGCACTGCGGTAGATGTCAGAGCTATATAAATGTATAATAATAGTGTGTGACTGTGGAGTGTAAATTTTGTTTATTAAAAAATCATACAAACATACAGCTCATTAATAAAAACATAAAAAACAATAACTAAACAATAAAAATATAATAATAACTAAACAAAAACAAGTGTGCTTACATCAGCAGGTAAAGAAAACAGCTTTCTGCTAAAATAACAGAGAAAAAAACAAAAAAGAGACTACAAACCCCGAACCTCAACTCAAACACAATCCAGGCTAAGAAACAATTTAAGATTTAACTGCCATCAGGATTTTTTAGATATACGCTTCTTAGTTTGCTCACCCTCTCTCCCTACTCGGAGACCCTACTCGTTTTAATATTGTCTGCGATTCCTCCTCCATAGAAGTCACCGACTTCTCAGCAGTTAAACCTTCACCCTCAGAAAACACCTCTAACGTATTTGACACCACCACCCTTACCGATTCCAACGCCCCCCCCCATTAACCCTTCTCCTCACATCATTCACCCCAACTTCCATATCATTCACCTTGCATTCTGCACCAGCCACTCTCATTCCCTTCCCAACTCCCCCCCACCATCATCCAATCCATCACCCACTCCACCTCTCGGTGTCTGCTGAAATTCAGCTGCACTTCTGCCACGCCAAGGAAGAGGGGTTGGCACAGCCATACACACTGGTCCAGAACCCTCCACTACTTTAGGAGAAACAACAGGTGTAGACACAGGCTTGAAAACCACACTTTCTGACACTGACTGTGGAACCACAGACTGGGGGGACACAGACACAGATTCTGACGGGACAGAATCCAGAAGGAAGAATTCCTCCACTAACTCACGCAAAGCCTCAGGTCACTGGCTATAAGGGTGACCAACCTTATCACATAGGTTACATTTAATGATCTTACAAGCCCTTACCAAATGCCCCAGTTCCTGACACAAAGAACACTTCTTTTCTGGACAGGAAGAGGAGAAATGTCCCTTGGCTCCACATTTATGGCACAGCTTAGGTTGACCAGGGTAGAAGATGGTTATCCTATCTCTACCAATAAAGGCAGAGGAGGGCAAATGCTGGACCACATTCCCACACACACACTCAACCTCATTGACACCGACCACCCACCCGTCCAGATTCCTCTATCGTCCACAATCTTTTTTCCAACGGTTGTTGTGAGATTACCTTGGGGACAAGCTGCTTCCAGTGTGGCTGGCCACTATATATATATATATATATATGCTCAAATCGCCCCCAAAACAGGTCCAGTGACTCTGGATACAAAAATGACAAATCTTATTTATAGGAACATGCCAGACTGATAAGAGCATAAATATCCTCCGCCTTAAATCCCATGGCCACAACCACCCTCTCGATAGGTGGAATAATCCCTCCTTCCCACCTGAGCTGTACCACATTCCTTCATTTAATGGAAAAAGGTGTGTTAGATGAAAGTCCCACAACTGGCTCCCTTCCTCCAGCATCGTGACTTTGTCCCGACACAGCCTTAGCATAGTTCCTACCTGGGAAAGATGACACATTAACTGGCTGTATAAGAAAATATAAACATTTTTCACAATTTATAAAATATAAACTGGCTGCATAGAAACCTCTGAAGTCAGGCTTGGCAAATTACCCAACACCTGATCCTCCCTCCTTCCCTCCAGCAATTCAGTCCCACTCACCATAGTCCCAGAAGTACCACAGTTACAAGCAGTCCCATTATCAAGTTAAGTCTTCTGTTTAAAAAAAACACCAACTGTTTCATCGTTCATACGGCATTCCTGCTCTGCAGTTTTAGTGTTCATGCGGCACTCCTGCTCTGCAGTCTTAGTGTCCATATGGGACTCCTTCTGGCAGCCAGCAGAAACTTCTCTGTCTGGATACATGCCATCTCCTCCTGCATTCTCTGCCGATTGCAAGGATCTTTTGGCAGGTGCAATCTCTTTCTTTGTAGCAGCAATCTCAGGAAAGTCCTCCACACACTGAGAGAGATTTTCAACAAGCGTTCCTTTACCAAGATCTTCATCTGCTGAGTCTGTGTCACTCAAGGGAGATTCCATTTCTGTAATGGCCTGCAGAAATCTTCCATTTTCCTCTACCTCCTCCTGAGATAGCCCAGGCTACTGGGGAGGGAGGGGGACATATACTGACTCAGACATGACAGATCCTGAGACAGGGATAGTACTGGGGCCACCATGTGAAGCCACTTCCTTACCCCCCAATACTGTCGCCATTGCTGTGGTATCCACCCTCTGGCTGGTACTGGCATAGGCACTCTCATTCATCTGTTGGAATCTCTCCTCATTCTCATTCTTCTTCTTGAACACACCTCTGCTTTGCTTCAGAGAGGTGACCAGCTTCTCCTGCTTTTTCTAAGCCTCCTCCAGAGACTTCAGCTTGGATTCTTCCCTCTTACTGCTTCCAGATTTACTATGCAGGGATTCCTTTTCCCTGAAATCTGCTTTCAGTACAGCAAGCTTCTGTTTCTCCTCAGTAATAAGTATCAGTATCAGTTTCAGTATCCTGAAAGTCTGGTAAGGACTCCTCTTGCATAGGGACAAGCCCAGGATCCAATGCAGCTTGAGCACATGGTGTAGGCCTCAGAGCCTCTGGAGAGCCTGCACTTTCGTCTTCCACAGCACGTTCCATGATGGCTGGGGAAAAGCCTGCAGGAGAGGCCCCAGGCTTATTGCTTTACTCACCTGAGACCAAAGCAGAATGCGCCAACAGCACCCTGCAGAACAGCACCACCTGGCAGAAGCTCCTCTGGTGTGGAGACTGATGTGTATGGCTCAGTGTTCTCTGTACAGCACTGCAGTATATGTCAGAGCTATATAAATGTATAATAATAGTGTGTGACGGGGGGTGGGGGAGGGCATTAGAGTGTAAGCTCCTCTGGTGAGCAGTATAAAATATGGATAATTATATAAACCTAGCAAATTTCCAGCAGTCACTTTCTAAGAATTTGTATTTTTTATTTTCTTTCAGAATTTTCTAGGTAACATTTCACACATATCAGGATGGTGGATCGGTCTCAGGCCTTTCGATGGAACCTGGACATGGGTAGATGGGACACCTTATGAGACGACTCCAAAGTAAGACGCATGAAAGCATGTCTCCAGTCCCCAAAAACCCTTATAGCATATCCACACTGACCATCTCCTGTACTATGTCTGCAGTCTCTGACCTCTCCTGCAGCATGTCTGCAGTCTCTGACCGTCTCTTGTTTCATGTCTACAATCTCTGACTGTCTCTTGTTTTATGTCTGCGGTCTCTGACCATCTCTTGTAGTAGTTCTGCAGTCTCTGACCATCTCCTGTAATATGTCTGCAGTCTCTGACTATCTCTTGTGGTAGGTTTGCAGTCTCTGACCATCTCCTGTAGCATGTCTGCAGCCTCTGACCTTCTCCTGTAGTATGTTAGCAGTCTGTGACCATCTCCTGTAGTATGTCTGCAGTCCCTGACATCATTTTTCAGCAATCACTGAATTTTATGTATGAAGAACGTGGACCAGCACTGTTGTAATGTATCTTGTTTCCTGCAGGTTCTGGAGGGAAGGAGAGATGTCCAGTGTGTACAGTAGCCAAGTATACGGATGGGAATATTGTGCCCACTATGGAGATAGAGGTGAATGGGAGAGCCGTATATGTTCTTGGGCCAATCCGTACATATGTGAGAAGAAGATATTGTAAGCCCAGAAATTCCTAATAATCCCCCATCCCCCGTGTTTCCTCCTCTGCCCTGCTTCAGTGGTCTGGAATCCACTAACACCATATAGACCCGACCCCGCTCCACATTCTGGGACTTGGAAAAGATCTACAGAGGAAAATGACAACTTCCACAATCTTCATTGTAAGAAAGACATGAACTCCACTACAACCAATCAAAAAAAAAAACACAGCGTGTGTGTAGTGGGCGGAGCTCTACTGTTTTCTTTGTTGCAAGGTATAACTTGCACTTGTTTGTAGACATGGGTGTTGCCAGGTCCAGAAAAAGAGAGAATACTAGAAACTGTGCTGGGCTAGGTCAGTAGGCTCCTCAGGGGCGGGGAATGTTTTTGATGCCTCCTGCTTTATGTCAGTATGTTGTACAGTGCAGTGTGCCTAGATAGCCTAAATCAATAAACTCAGCAAACTGTGCCTTTGGATGTACATACAGTTCTTTATGTGGCATTGTATGGGTGGTTCTGGACCCAGGTCAGTTCAGGAAACCACCAGAGGCTCAGAAATCAAAAAGGGCCCATGGTGTCCTCCACAATTCTACCAATGGCTTTACAGTAAGAGAAATGCCTAATTGCATTATATAATGAATAGGGATGAGCTTCGTGTTCGAGTCGAACCCATGTTCGACTCGAACATTGTCTGTTCGCCCGTTCGGCGAATTGCGAACAATATGGGCCATTCGCGCCAAATTCGTGTGGCGCGTCACGGCCCATAATTCACTGCGGCATCGCAGTGCATTGCTTGCTGATGATTGGCCAAGCATGCACTATGACCCGCATGCTTGGCCAATCACAGCGCCGCGTTAACAGAGAGCCGTAATTGGCCAAAGCCAAGGAGGCTTTGGCCAATTATGGCTCAGGGGATTTAGTACACGCCCCACTCTATATAAGGCTGCCTGCACGGCGGCCCTGTGCAGTGTGTTCCGGTGTGCTGAGAAATAGAGAGAGAGAGAGACAGTGTCATTTCATTTGAGTTAGCTAGATTAGGCAGGACAGTCAGTCAGTTAGCTGCACTTAAAGTGTATTGTCTATATATATGCATCCCAGGTGTTGCATATATATATATATACACTGTATTCAGTTTAGCTAGATCCGTTCCTGTTATCTTCTAGACTATTTACATTTAGTGCAGTGCGTCCTGCTCACAGTGTTCAGCTAGATCCGTTCCTGTTATCTTCTTACTGACAGGCAGGCTTGTCTTGTTACAGTATTTTGAAGAAAATTACTGGTGTTCTTTTGATCCTATTAGTATCACAGTCAGGCAGCTAGACTATTTACATTTAGTGCAGAGCGTCCTGCTCACAGTGTTCTGCTAAACCTACAAGTTAGTGGGGTGCGTCCTGCTCACAGTGTTCAGCTAGATCCGTTTCTGTTATCTTCTTACTGACAGGCAGGCTTGTCTTGTTACAGTAAATACAGCTACCTGAAGAAAATTGCTGGTGTTCTTTTGATCCTATTAGTACCACAGTCAGGCAGCTAGACTATTTACAGTTAGTGCAGTGCGTCCTTCTCACAGTGTTCAGCTAAACCTACAAGTTAGTGGGGTGCGTCCACCTCACAGTGTTCAGCTAAACCTACAAGTTAGTGGGGTGCGTCCACCTCACAGTGTTTAGCTAAACCTACAAGCTAGTGGGGTGCGTCCTGCTCACAGTGTTCAGCTAGATCCGTTTCTGTTATCTTCTTACTGACAGGCAGGCTTGTCTTGTTACAGTAAATACAGCTACCTGAAGAAAATTGCTGGTGTTCTTTTGATCCTATTAGTACCACAGTAAGGCAGCTAGACTATTTACAGTTAGTGCAGTGCGTCCTTCTCACAGTGTTCAGCTAAACCTACAAGTTAGTGGGGTGCGTCCACCTCACAGTGTTCAGCTAAAGCTACCTGTAGAAGGTTGGTGGTGTTCTCATACTACAGGCAGGCAGTTGATTTTGCTAGCTGCAGTATCAGTACATATATATATATATATATATATATACATATATATATATCCCAGCTTAGTGCAGCTACAGGCCATTAGTATGTCTGGAAGGCCAAGAAGGAGAGGCAGACAGTCACAAGCCAATAAGAGAGGGCAAGCAGGCTCTGTGTCTAGTGCTGGTCGTGGAGACGGTGCATCCTCATCAGCACGTGGCCATGGGACACGCTTGGCCTTTTTTCCGGCAGCTGGCCATGTTGAGCCGCAACATGCGGAAGACTTGGTCGAGTGGATGACCAAGCCGTCCTCATCCTCCTCATCCTCTCTCACCCATGCCTGGGGTACTTTGTCTGGCAAAGCAGCGGCCTCTTCCCTCAGCTCAATGTCATCAGTGACTCCTTCCCTAGCCCCACCATGTCCTCCTGAGGAGTCCCTCGAACTGTTTGACCACAGTGTTGGGTACATGCTCCAGGAGGATGCCCAGCGTTTGGAAGGCTCTGATGATAATACTGAGCTCGATGAAGGCAGTAACATGAGCACGGACAGAGGGGGTGCCCAAGAAGGACAGCAATCTGGCAGTCATGCTCCTCCTGCTGCAGCATACTGCCAGGTTTGCTCCAGTGATGAGGAGGGAGGGGATGATGAGGTCACTGACTCAACGTGGGTGCCTGATAGGAGAGAGGAGGAGGAGGAGGAGGCGGCACATCACCAACGAGGCAGGATGCCCTCCAGGGGCCAGCCTAAGGGCAGCACATTGACTGCATCACACCCCAAAGCTCCACATGTGCAGGGCGCTGCAGTCTCTGCGCGTTATTCAAAAAGTTCTTTGGTGTGGGCCTTTTTTGAGACGAGTGCATCAGATCGCACCGCAGCTATTTGCAACATATGTCTCAAGCGTATCTCGCGTGGCCAAAACATCTCCCGCTTGGGTACCACATGCTTGACCAGACATATGTTGACCTGCCATGCAGTTCGTTGGCAAGCGTATCTAAAAGACCCACACCAAAGAACAAAGAGGACCTCTCCTTGCTCCTCATCAGCTGAGATTTCCAACCCCACTAGACCTTCAGTCCTCTCTGAGACCTGCACTGAGAGGAATGAAGGTGTAGAATTAGGTGTGTCACAGCCAAGTACTTGTGGGCAATCTGATTTTGGTACACCGACGTCAGATTGTACCAGGCAAATTTCCCTGCCCCAGCTGCTGCACCGCCGAAAGAAGTTTGCTCCCAGCCATCCACATGCCCAGCGGTTGAATGCTAGCTTGGCAAAATTGCTAGCACTTCAACTGCTGCCTTTTCAGTTGGTAGACTCTGCCCCCTTCCGTGAGTTTGTGGAATGTGCGGTTCCTCAGTGGCAGGTACCCAAACGCCACTTTTTCTCACGGAAGGCGATTCCGGCTCTCTACCAGCATGTGGAAGGCAATGTCCATGCCTCGCTGGACAGGGCAGTCAGCGGTAAGGTGCATATTACCGCTGACTCATGGTCCAGCAGGCATGGACAGGGACGTTACCTAAGTTTCACGGCGCATTGGGTGACTCTGCTGGCAGCTGGGAAGGATGCAGGACAAGGTGCAGTAGTGTTGGAGGTTGTTCCGCCAACACGCCTCCAAAATGCTAATGATTGTGACACACCTCTCTCCTCCACCCCCTCCTCTTCTTCTTCCTCCATGGCCTCTTCCTCGGAACCAGCGGTGCTCCGTAGTCGTTTAAGGGGCTACGCAAGTACGCAGGCCAAAAGATGCCATGCGGTGCTTGAGCTGGTGTGCTTGGGGGACAGGAGCCACACTGCGGCAGAGGTTCTGTCAGCTCTGCAGGGGCAGGTTCAGAGGTGGTTGACGCCACGCCAACTTTAGGCAGGAATGGTGGTTTGCGACAATGGCACCAACCTCCTCTCTGCCCTCCGACAGGGACAATTGACCCATGTGCCCTGTTTGGCTCACGTCCTTAACTTGGTGGTGCAGCGGTTATTGGGCAGGTACCCGGGCTTACAGGATGTCCTGAGGCAGGCCAGGAAAGTCTGTGTGCATTTCCGTCGGTCATATAATGCCAGTGCTCGGCTGACGGACCTCCAAAAGGAGTTTAACCTGCCCAAGAACCGCCTAATCTGTGACATGCCCACCAGGTGGAACTCAACGTTGGCCATGCTGCAGCGGCTGCACACGCAGCAGAGGGCCATCAATGAGTACCTGTGCGACTATGGCACCAGGACAGGGTCAGGGGAGCTTGGTTTTTTTCCCCACGCCAGTGGGCCATGATCAGGGATGCATGCACTGTCCTGTCACCATTTGAGGAGGCCACGAGGATGGTGAGCAGTGACAGTGCATGCATCAGTGACACTGTCCCCCTTGTCCACCTGTTGGAGCACACGCTGCATGGAATAATGGACAGGGCACTTGAGGCAGAACAGAAGCAGGAAGAGGAGGACTTCCTTAGCTCTCAAGGCCCCCTTTATCCAGACAGTGTTCCTGCGTGCCCGCCGATCACACAGGAAGAGGACGAGGAGGAGGAGGAGGAAGATTGTGTCAGTATGGAGGTGGAGCCTGGCACTCAGCATCAGCAGCAGTCTTTAAGGGATCAGTCCCAAGAAACACATGGACTTGTACGTGGCTGGGAGGAGGTGGCTGCGGACCATGTTGTCCTTAGTGACCCAGAGGACTCCGGACTGAATGCCTCAACAAACCTACGCTGCATGGCCTCCCTGATCCTGCAAAGCCTGCGTAAGGATCCTCGTATTCGTGGTATCAAGGAGAAGGACCAATACTGGCTGGCAACCCTCCTTGATCCACGTTACAAGGGTAAGGTTGCGGACCTTATCTTGCCATCGCAGAGGGAGCAGAGGATGAAACATCTTCGGGAGGCCTTGCAGAAAGGTCTGTGCAACGCGTTTCCAGAGACTGGGAGGTTACAAACTCCTGTTTCTGGACAACGTGTTGCTGAGGCTTCGGTCAGTCAAAGAAGGAGCGGTGGAGAAGGTGGGCGTCTGACCGATGCGTTCAGACAATTTTTTGGTCCGCAGCCCCAAGGTATGATCGGTTCCAGCAACCATCGCGAGCGTCTGTTTTACATGGTGCAGGAATACCTAGGGGCAAGATCAGACTTGGACACCTTTCCCACCGAAAATCCTCTGGGTTACTGGGTCTTGAGGATGGATCACTGGCCAGAGCTTGCACAGTATACAATTGAGCTACTGGCCTGTCCTGCATCCAGCGTTCTTTCGGAACGCACATTCAGTGCTGCTGGAGGCGTGGTAACCGATCACAGGGTGCGTCTGTCCACTGACTCGGTCGATCGACTGACCTTCATAAAAATGAATGAGTCTTGGATCACCACCAGCTACCAAGCACCTGATGCTGATGTAACCGAATAATTTTTTTTGAAATCTCAGATCCCTTCAAAGACTGCCTATGCTGATACTGAGTGACTATCCCTGAGTAATTATCCTCTTCCTCCTCAATCATCACGCTGATAGCTTGTAAGAACATTTTTGGTTCTGGGCGCCACCACCAGTGCCTAAGGCACAATTTTTCAGCCCCTGTTTAACAGGGGCGTGTAATTACAATTTTTGATGTAATACTTTGCAGCAGGGCTCGTTCCTGCGTTCCAACTAGAGTGTCTGTGAGGGGTTGCAGTGTTGTGGCACCAGCACCAGTGCCAGTGCCTAAGGCCCATTTTTTCTGCCCCTGTTTAACAGGGGCGTGTAATTACAATTTTTGATGCAATACTTTGCAGCAGAGCTCGTTCCTGCGTTCCAACTAGAGTGTCTGTGAGGGGTTGCAGTGTTGTGGCACCAGCACCAGTGCCTAAGGCCCAATTTTTCAGCCCTTGTTTAACAGGGGCGTATAATTACAATTTTTGATGCAATACTTTGCAGCAGGGCTCGTTCCTGCGTTCCAACTAGAGTGTCTGTGAGGGGTTGCAGTGTTGTGGCACCAGCACCAGTGCCTAAGGCCTAATTTTTCAGCTCCTGTTCAACAGGGGCATGTAATTACAATTCTTGATCTAATATTTCACAGCAGGGCCCTGTGAGGGCTTACAGTGTTGTGGCCACAGCAACACCTAAGGCCCAAATTTCTGCTGAGTATATAGGGCAGGACCCTACTTTCAAACAACTAACTTACAAACGACTCCTACTTGCAAACGGAAGGAGACAACAGGAAGTGAGATGAAATCTACCCCTAGGAAGGGAAATTCTCTCCTGTAAGAGTTAATATGGGAAAAACATTTCTCCTTTCCACTGATGCTTTCCAATCCATTGGGACAAAAAGTGAGGTGAAATCTTCTGAAGAGGAGGAAAGACAGCAAAACAAATGTCACAGGGGTGATAACCCTTCCCTATGTTTTCCAAAAAGCTTAAAAAAGATTTTTTTGGCTGGAGCTAAACACGTTAAAATGTACCCGTTCAAAATTACAAAGAGATTCTACTTAACAACAAACCTACAGTCCCTGTCTTGTTTGCACCGCCTGTATACTGCTGTTCAGAGTATATAGGGCCTGGTAATGGACTGGGGGGTACCCATGCCGTTTGTCTCACTGATTTTCATCCATATTGCCAGGACCCGACATTACATTAAACCCGCAAGCAGTTTTAAATGAGATTTTTTCCTTTAAAAATGACATTTGGTGCAGGGACTGTTCTAAACACGGGAAACACGCGTCACTTTACAGGCATACTATAGACACCCCTCAGGTACGATATTTAAAGGAATATTTCACTTTTTTTTTTTTACTTTAAGCATCATTAAAATCACTGCTCCCGAAAAAACGGCCGTTTTTAAAAGTTTTTTTGCATTGATACATGTCCCCTGGGGTAGGACCCGGGTCCCCAAACCCTTTTTAGGACAATACCATGCAAATTAGCCTTTAAAATTAGCACTTTTGATTTCGAACGTTCGAGTCCCATAGACGTCAATGGGGTTCTAACGTTCGTGCGAACTTTCAGTCCGTTCGCAGGTTCTGGTGCAAACCGAACCGGGTGGTGTTCGGCTCATCCCTAATAATGAAATGGAAGGTGGGGGACAGGAAAACTCCCTTGACTGACAGAAAGTTTGTATATAAAGTATACAAGGCATCTGCCCTTCTTATTATAGTATTTTTAAAGGGGTCTTCCAGATTCTGAAAAGAAAAGCCTTCCTGCAGACCTCCACTACCACCAACCAGGTTGTAGGGAAGAAGCCCTTGTCCTCATCAACATACCATCAAAGTGCTTGCCAGTGATTTTGCCCTGGCAAGGTACCCTCCCGGTGTTGAGGGCACGTGGCCTGTTAAGGTTCGGGGAAGGGGGGGTGGGGGGGATCAGGGCATGCATTGATCCTCCCACTTTCCTCGTCAGCCAGATAATATACCCAGATAAGGGTCCGGTGTGGAATTTGAGGGTAACCCCATGCTGTTTGTAAAAATGTTTCTTTGTATGGGGCCCCCCTTGAAATCTGTACCAGGCCCTCATCGAGGATAATGTTCTGGTATGTTCTCTTAGGGGGAACCTCATGCTTTGTTGTGGAGTCCCCATTGACATCTTTGTAACGCCCTTAGTCTGGTATAAATGAAGAGAATCCCCACTTGTTTGCTTACATGCAGCCAGGAAATTTAATTTACTCACAATTTAAATGGCATTTTGCTTTTGTAGGTTTCATATATCGTACATGAATGAGTGGGGTGGGGTGGGGGGGTAGGTAGAGGGAGAATGAGAGTGGTGGGGAAGTCGATAGGTGGGGAATGAGTGGGGTGGGGGAGTAGGTAGAGAGGAAATGAGAGAGGTAGGGGGCTAGGTAGTAAGAAAATTAGTGGGATGGGTGAGTAGGTAGGTGAGGATGAGAGGGGTGGGGGTCTGAGTATCAGCTAAATTATTGTGACTTTCTGTATTTTACGTAGAGCTTTATAATCCTCCAGAGGATTGTATGTCATTAGGAATGAAGTGAACTTGTATGGCCATCAGTCATTGAATATAACGAGACGCCCTTCTGTAAATGGCTGGATACTTTCAGTACACGGGTCGGTACAGGTCCTCTTTACTCAGAATGGAGTGAATCAGGCCCGGAGGATTACACAATCCACGAAAGGCTTCAACAAGTTCAGAAAGTCAATAATGAGAGATAGGAAGATGAGGAACTCATTCATCTCAGTTTCCGTTGTATCTGGCTCAGGAAGTCAGGATGATGCTGAGCTTTCACATAACGTTCTCAGGAATAATATTTCCTTTCTCATGATCACACGAAGCTGACAGTTCTAATGGGGGGAGAATGGGACCATACATGGAAAAGGTGGAATGTTTTTGCTGTACTAATCCTACTACATGTAGCAAATTCAAAAACATAAACAAAGAACTTAGTCTCAGGAGCTAAAGATAAAGGGGAGGGGGGAGTAGGGGGGTTCCAAAACTCCACCAGAAAGTCTACAGTGCTGCAGCTAGCGCAGACAGTCACTGTGCACCTGAAGTTCTGCAGCTTCAGCCTGACGCTCCTCCTTAGCTCTGGTCACATGACACAACCAAGTCCCCTCCCACTGAAAACTGGTGAGTGCATTCCATGCACCAGGAAGATCTGTACTGGGGGGGATATCTGTACCGGGGGGCTGTACTGGTGGGGAAGATCTGTACTGGGTGGAAAATCTGTACTGATCGGGGTGATCCGTCCTGGGTGGCATCTGTAATAGGGAAGCTGTACTGGGGGGGGGGGGAGATCTGTACTGGGGGAAGATATGTACTGGGGACTGGGGGGGAAGATCTGTACTTGGGGCTGGGGGGGAAAAATCTGTACTGGGGGAAGATATGTACTGGGAACTGGGGGGGAAAGATCTGTACTGGGGACTGGGGGGGGGGGGATCTGTACTGGGGAAGATCTGTACTGGGGACTGGGGGGGAAAGATCTGTACTGGGGGAAGATCTGTACTGGGGGAAGATATGTACTGGGAACTGGGGGGAAGATCTGTACTGGGGACTGGGGGGGGAAAGATCTGTACTAGGGGAAGATATGTACTGGGAACTGGGGGGAAGATCTGTACTGGGGACTGGGGGGGAAAGATCTGTACTGGGGGAAGATATGTACTGGGAACTGGGGGGAAGATCTGTACTGGGGACTGGGGGGGGGAAAGATCTGTACTGGGGAAGATCTGTACTGGGGACTGGGGGGGAAAGATCTGTACTGGGGGAAGATATGTACTGGGAACTGGGGGGGAAGATCTGTACTGGGGACTGGGGGGGGGGGGAAGATCTGTACTGGGGAAGATCTGTACTGGGGACAGGGGGGAAAAGATCTGTACTGGGGGAAGATCTGTACTGGGGACTGGGGGGGAAAGATCTGTACTGGGGGAAGATCTGTACTGGGGGAAGATATGTACTGGGAACTGGGGGGGAAAGATCTGTACTGGGGACTGGGGGGGAAAGATCTGTACTGGGGGAAGATATGTACTGGGAACTGGGGGGGAAAGATCTGTACTGGGGACTGGGGGGGAAAGATCTGTACTGGGGGAAGATATGTACTGGGAACTGGGGGGGAAAGATCTGTACTGGGGACTGGGGGGGGGGGAGATCTGTACTGGGGAAGATCTGTACTGGGGACTGGGGGGAAAAGATCTGTACTGGGGGAAGATCTGTACTGGGGACTGGGGGGAAAAGATCTGTACTGGGGACTGGGGGGGAAAGATCTGTACTAGGGGAAGATATGTACTGGGAACTGGGGGGGGAGATCTGTACTGGGGACTGGGGGGAAAGATCTGTACTGGGGGAAGATATGTACTGGGAACTGGGGGGGAAGATCTGTACTGGGGACTGGGGGGGGGGAGATCTGTACTGGGGAAGATCTGTACTGGGGACTGGGGGGAAAAGATCTTTACTGGGGGAAGATATGTACTGGGAACTGGGGGGGAAGATCTGTACTGGGGACTGGGGGGGAAAGATCTGTACTGGGGAAGATCTGTACTGGGGACTGGGGGGAAAAGATCTGTACTGGGGGAAGATCTGTACTGGGGACTGGGGGGAAAAGTTCTGTACTGGGGACTGGGGGGGAAAGATCTGTATTGGGGGAAGATCTGTACTGGGGACTGGGAGGAAAGATCTGTACTGGGGGAAGATCTGTACTGGGGACTGGGGGGAAAAGTTCTGTACTGGGGACTGGGGGGGAAAGATCTGTATTGGGGGAAGATCTGTACTGGGGACTGGGAGGAAAGATCTGTACTGGGGGAAGATCTGTACTGGGGACTGGGGGGGGGAGGTCTGTACTGGGGGAAGATCTGTACTGGGGAGTAGATCTGTACTGGGAGAATGGGACATTCTCTAGTGGAAGGGGGGAGCAGGGGCGTAACTAGAAATCACAGGGCCCCATAGCAAAATGTTGTATGGGCCCCCCCCCACAAAAAAAAAAAATGAACGAATGCCATTGAACAACAGATTACCACACCCATGTGGTACAGTACCCAGGCAGCTTATATTAATTTCGAACAACAAAGTATGCAGTATACTGCATGCAGTAGAGCTGGGCGATTTTCTCCAAAAAAAAATGCGATTTAAAAAAAAAAAACTCAATTCACGATTCGAATCGAGTTTTTTTTTTCTTTTTGATAAACACCGCGGCAGTCCTGAGGAGCTGCGGGCAGGGGTTTTTAGGCGAGGCCGCGGCTTCGTCCTAGTCCGCAGCGTCCGGCCTCGCGGACTAGGCTGAAGCAGCGGCCTCGCCTAAAAACTTTGTTTAAAATTTGAATCGATTTGAATCTCAACTTGATTCAAGATTCAAATCGATTTTTCCCCAGCCCTAGTATGCAACCCCTGAAAGACACACATGCATACCCCCATCAGTACAGACCAGGGATGAGCTTCGAGTTCGAGTCGAACTCATGTTCGACTCGAACATTGGTTGTTCGCAAGTTCGCCGAACAGCGAACAATTTGGGGTGTTCGTGGCAAATTCGAATGCCGCGGAACACCCTTTAAAAGTCTATGGTAGAAATCAAAAGTGCTAATTTTAAAGGCTAATATGCAAGTTATTGTCATAAAAAGTGTTTGGGGACCTGGGTCCTGCCCCAGGGGACATGTATCAATGCAAAAAAAAGTTTTAAAAACGGACGTTTTTTCAGGAGCAGTGATTTTAATAATGCTTAAAGTCAAACAATAAAAGTGTAATATCCCTTTAAATTTCGTACCTGGGGGGTGTCTATAGTATGCCTGTAAAGGGGCGCATGTTTCCTGTGTTTAGAACAGTCTGACAGCAAAATTACATTTTGAAGGAAAAAACTCATTTAAAACTACCCGCGGCTATTGCATTGCCGACAATACACATAGAAGTTCATTGATAAAAACGGCATGGGAATTCCCCAAAGGGGAACCCCGAACCAAAATTAAAAAAAAAAAATGACGTGGGAGTCCCCCTAAATTCCATACCAGGCCCTTCAGGTCTGATATGGATATTAAGGGGAACCCCGGCCAAAATAAAAAAAAAAAAATGACGTGGGGTTCCCCCTAAATTCCATACCAGACCCTTCAGGTCTGGTATGGATTTTAAGGGGAACCCCGCGCCAAAAAAAAAAAAAAACGGCGTGGGGTCCCCCCAAAAATCCATACCAGACCCTTATCCGAGCACGCAACCTGGCAGGCCGCAGGAAAAGAGGGGGGGACGAGAGTGCGGCCCCCCCCTCCTGAACCGTACCAGGCCACATGCCCTCAACATTGGGAGGGTGCTTTGGGGTAGCCCCCCAAAACACCTTGTCCCCATGTTGATGAGGACAAGGGCCTCATCCCCACAACCCTGGCCGGTGGTTGTGGGGGTCTGCGGGTGGGGGGCTTATCGGAATCTGGAAGCCCCCTTTAACAAGGGGACCCCGAGATCCCGCCCCCCCCCCTGTGTGAAATGGTAAGGGGGTACAAAAGTACCCCTACCATTTCACTAAAAACCTGTCAAAAATGTTAAAAATTACAAGAGACAGTTTTTGACAATTCCTTTATTTAAATGCTTCTTCTTCTTTCTTCTATCTTCCTTCATCTTCTGGTTCTTCTGGTTCTCCTGGCTCTTCTGGTTCTTCCTCCGGCGTTCTCGTCCAGCATCTTCTCCGCGGCGTCTTCTATCTTCTTCTCCTCGGGCCGCTCCGCACCCATGGCATGGAGGGAGGCTCCCGCTCTTCTCTTCATCTTCTTCTCTTCTTCTCTTCTTCTCTTCTTCATTTTCTTCTCCGGGCCGCTCCGCACCCATGCTGGCATGGAGGGAGGCTCCCGCTGTATGACGGCGCTCCTCGTCTGACAGTTCTTAAATAACGGGGGGCGGGGCCACCCGGTGACCCCGCCCCTCTCTGACGCACGGTGACTTGACGGGACTTCCCTGTGACGTCACGGGGAATGCCACAGGGAAGTCCCGTCATGTCCCGTGGCCTCTGCTTTAAGGGGTTATACCGGGATGATGCCCCCCCTCCCGCCGCCTTCCGCCGCTATTCCCGGGCCTCCCGTCCCACCAGGAGACCCGAGACACGATCCGGCACTTCCACAGGCTAGAGTAAGACTGGAACAAAGCCGGAAACGGCTTCTTTCCAGTCTTCTTTCTGTAAACACGGAAGTGACGTCCTGTTTACTCGACTGGCGCAGTTTAAAAAAAACCCACAGTTTTCAGAATCGCTGTTTTTGGCAATCTGAATACTTTGAAGTGCAAAGGAGGAATTTGGGGGTCTTTTAGATCACCGATCTCTCCATAAAGAGGACCTGTCACCTCCTATTACTGTCACATGGGATGTTTACATTCATTATAGACCCCAGATCTCTCCATAAAGAGGACCTGTCACCTCCTATTACTGTTACATGGGATGTTTACATTCATTATAGACCCCAGATCCCTCCATAAAGAGGACCTGTCATCGTCTATTACTGTCACATGGGATGTTTACATTCATTATAGACCTCAGATCTCTCCATAAAGAGGACCTGTCACCACCTATTACTGTCACATGGGATGTTTACATTCATTATAGACCCCAGATCTCTCCATAAAGAGGACCTGTCACCTCCTATTACTGTCACATGGGATGTTTACATTCATTATAGACCCCAGATCTCTCCATAAAGAGGACCTGTCACCATCTATTACTGTCACATAAGATGTTTACATTCATTATAGACCCCAGATCTCTCTGTAAAGAGGACCTGTCACCTCTTATTACTGTCACATGGGATGTTTACATTCATTATAGACCCCAGATCTCTCCATAAAGAGGACCTGTCACCGTCTATTACTGTCACATGGGATGTTTACATTCATTATAGACCCCAGATCTCTCCATAAAGAGGACCTGTCACCACCTATTACTGTCACATGGGATGTTTACATTCATTATAGACCCCAGATCTCTCCATAAAGAGGACCTGTCACCACCTATTACTGTCACATGGGGTGTTTACATTCATTATAGACCCCAGATCTCTCCATGAAGAGGACCTGTCACCATCTATTACTGTCACATAAGATGTTTACATTCATTATAGACCCCAGATCTCTCCTTAAAGAGGACTGTCACCTCCTATTACTGTCACATGGGATGTTTACATTCATTATAGACCCCAGATCTCTCCATAAAGAGGACCTGTCACCGTCTATTACTGTCACATGGGATGTTTACATTCATTATAGACCCCAGATCTCTCCATAAAGAGGACCTGTCACCTCCTATTACTGTCACATGGGATGTTTACATTCATTATAGACCCCAGATCTCTCCATAAAGAGGACCTGTCACCACCTATTACTGTCATATGGGGTGTTTACATTCATTATAGACCCCAGATCTCTCCATAAAGAGGACCTGTCACCATCTATTACTGTCACATAAGATGTTTACATTCATTATAGACCCCAGATCTCTCCATAAAGAGGACTGTCACCTCCTATTACTGTCACATGGGATGTTTACATTCATTATAGACCCCAGATCTCTCCATAAAGAGGACCTGTCACCGTCTATTACTGTCACATGGGATGTTTACATTCATTATAGACCCCAGATCTCTCCATAAAGAGGACCTGTCACCTCCTATTACTGTCACATGGGATGTTTACATTCATTATAGACCCCAGATCTCTCCATAAAGAGGACCTGTCACCACCTATTACTGTCACATGGGATGTTTACATTCATTATAGACCCCAGATCTCTCCATAAAGAGGACCTGTCACCACCTATTACTGTCACATGGGATGTTTACATTCATTATAGACCCCAGATCTCTCCATAAAGAGGACCTGTCACCACCTATTACTGTCACATGGGATGTTTACATTCATTATAGACCCCAGATCTCTCCATAAAGAGGACCTGTCACCTCCTATTACTGTCACATGGGATGTTTACATTCCTTGTGACAGCAATAAAAGTGATCAAATTTTTTTTTTAAAGTAACAATGTAAAAATAGAAAAAGAAATAAAATAAATAAGAAAAAAAAATTTTAAATTTTTAAGCGCCCCCGTCCCCGCAAGCTCGCACCGCAAAGAAAACTCACACGTAAGTCGTGCCCGCATATGTAACCGGTGTTCAAACCACACATGTGAGGTATCGCTGTGATCGTCAGAGCGAGAGCAATAATTCTAGCACTAGACCTCCTCTGTAACTCTAACCTGGTAACTGTTATTAAAGGGCCACCTATAGAGATTTTTAGGTAACGTAGTTTGTCATCCATTCCACTTGTGTACGCAATTTCAAAGCATGACATGTTTGGTATCTATTTACACGGCGTAACATCATCTTTCACATTATACAAAAAAAATTGGGCTAAACTTACTGTTTCGTTTTTTTTTAATTCATGAAAATGTTTTTTATTTTTCTAAAAAATTGCATCTGAAATACCGCTGCACAAATACTGTGTGACATAAAATATTGCAACCATCGCCATTTTTTTGCTTAAAAAATATATATAATGTTTGGGGGTTCTAGGTAATTTTCTAGCAAAAAATACAGATTTTAACTTGCAAGCAACAAATGTCAGAAATAGGCTTAGTCATGAAAGGGTTAATAAGTTATTGATCAGTAAGTTAGCGCTGCACTTTTTTTTTTGTGGTGTGGGAAGACATAACAGTGCTTTGCGGCAGGCCTTTTACTGACAATTTTTTATTTTACCTCCAGTAGTTTATTGTAAATAGTAGTGTGGTGATTACCTTGATTACCTATTATACTAAAGATTGGCATTTGGCATTAATAAACAACAGATTTCAGTTGTGCCCCACCAGGCCGCCCCCCCTCCCCCATGAACAATATGCCTGGCTGCGGAGTTCATCTCCCCATCCCTGCAGTCAATGCACTGATGGGCACTGATTAGCAGCACTGATTGGCACTGGTAGGCGGTACTGATTGACAGCACTTATGGCCACTGATAGGCGGTAATGATGGGCACTGATTGGCAGCACTGATGAGCACTGATAGGCACTGCTTGGTAGCACTGATAGGCAGCACTGATTTGCACTAATAGAAAGCACTGATTGGCAGCTCTGATTGGCAGCACTGATGGGCCCTGATTGGCACTGATAGGTGGCACTGATTGGCAGCACTAATGGCACGGATAGGCTGCACTGATTGGCACTAATAGGCAGCACTGATTGGCAATGATAGGCAGCACTAATTGGCAGCATTTAGTGGCACTGATTGGCAGCACTGATGGGCATTAATTGGCAGCACTGATGGGCAATGATGGGAAGCACTGATAGTAAACACTGATGAGCACTGATGGGTGGCACTGATGGGCATTGATAGGCAGCACTGATGGGCACTGATTGGCAGCACTGATGGGCACTGATAGGCAGCACTGATTGGCAATGATAGGCAGCATTAATTGGCAGCATTTAGTGCATTGATTGGCAGCACTGATGGGCATTAATTGGCAGCACTGATGGGAAGCACTGATAGTAAACACTGATGAGCACTGATGGGTGGCACTGATGGGCATTGATAGGCAGCACTGATGGGCACTGATTGGCAGCACTGATTGGCACTAATAGGCGGCACTGATTGGAAGCACTGATTGGCACTGATAGGCAGCACTGATGGGCACTGATAGGCGGCACTGATTAGCACCCACTGATGGGCCCTGATTGGCACTGATAGGTGGCACTGATTGGCAGCACTAATGGCACTGATAGGCTGCACTGATTGGCACTAATAGGCAGCACTAATTGGCAGCATTTAGTGGCACTGATTGGCAGCACTGATGAGCTCTAATTGGCATCACTGATGGGCAATGATGGGAAGCACAAATAGTAAACACTGATGAGCACTGATGGGCATTGTTAGGCAGCACTGATGGGCACTGATTGGCAGCACTGATTGGCACTGATAGGTGGCACTAATAGGCAGCACTGATTGGAAGCACTGATTGGCACTGATAGGCAGCACTGATTAGCACTGACAGGTCGCACTGCTTGGCAATGACAAGCGGCACTGGCACTGATAGGTGGCACTGATTGTAAGCACTGATTGGCACTCACAGGTGGCACTAAATGGAAGCACTGACAAAAGAGAGGGGAGTATCACGTTGAGCTGATATTGGGGCTTGTAAGATCCGCTCAGAGTGTGACACTGTCATGTATTGTAACTGCATGCAGGGAGAGAGACCAGCTGTCAGAATTCAGCGGTGATGTCGGGGTGGGCGGGACCGAGCAGCTATCGAAACACCAGCCAATGGGATGGGGTCTAGGTGGGGCACTACGTGTATGTGGCTCTGCCCCCTTTCTTAAGTGTCCCAATAATTGGCTCTTTGATAGCACACGCTTGTCACCATCTGAACCAAATAAGTTTATCTTGGTCTCATCAGACCACAGGACATGGTTCCAGTAATCCATGTCCTTAGTCTGCTTGTCTTCAGCAAACTGTTTGTGGGTTTTTGTGTGCATCATCTTTAGAAGAGGCTTCCTTCTGGGACGACAGCCATGCAGACCAATTTGATGCAGTGTGCGGCGTATGGTCTGAGCACTGACAGGCTGACCCCCCCACCCCTATAACCTCTGCAGCAATGCTGGCAGCACTCATACGTCTATTTCCCAAAGACAACCTCTGGATATGACGCTGAGCACGTTGCACTCAACTTCTTTGGTGGACCATGGTGAGGCCTGTTCTGAGTGGAAACTGTCCTGTTAAACCGCTGTATGGTCTTGGCCACCGTGCTGCAGCTCAGTTTCAGGGTCTTGGCAATCTTCTTATAGCCTAGGCCATCTTTATGTAGAGCAACAATTCTTTTTTTTTCATATCCTCAGAGAGTTCTTTGCCATGAGGTGCCATGTTGAACTTTCTAGTGACCAGTATGAGAGAGTGAGAGCGATAACACCAAATTTTACACATCTGCTCTCCATTCACACCTGAGACTTTGTAACACTAAACGAGTCACATGACACCGGGGAGGGAAAATGACTAATTGGGCCCAATTTGGAGATTTTCACTTAGGGGTGTACTGACTTTTGTTGCCAGCGGTTTAGACATTAATGGCTGTGTGTTGAGTTATTTTGAGGGAACAGCAAATTTACACTGTTATACAAGCTGTACACTCACTACTTTACATTGTAGCAAAGTGTCATTTCTTCAGTGTTGTCACATGAAAAGATAGAAGAAAAGATTTACAAAAATGTGAGGGGTGTACTCACTTTTGTGAGATACTGTATATATACAGTATATATGTGTAGCACGGCCCCCTAGGGGACTGCTGAGAATGACCTGCTCATCTGCACAGCCATGACCAAGTGAACCTTCCAACCCAACTGACACTCTGGGTTCAGACATCCTTGTAGCACTGTGTGGTAATAATCAAACAACTCAGTATAATTAGTTTCTGAAATATTTTACTTGAACCAAATAAGGAAAAGTTATTTCACAGAGAGAGGTAATCAATCTGCTGAGCCGAGATAACAGCGCCAACTCAGCAAACAAATTCCTCGGAAAGACACAAGATAATGGTTCAGCAACAACAATATTATATACATAAATGTGCACTCTCTTTAGATCAGAAGTCACCTCCTAGCGGATGTTTCAGTTAACTACTCATGCTGCCACACTGAGAAAGATGTCATCTAGCCAGCTTATGCTATCCTAATGAAAGGAGCGGGTCTACAGAGGGTCCTATAAATAATAGTAAAAGAGTTCCACGTTGCAGATCTGATGTTCTTCGCTAGCTAGTTGGAGCTCGTTAATTGTAATCTGTTTGGTTATAATGAAAGCATAAGATTCCTAGTGGTGACAATCTAGTCGTCTGAGCACAGTGTTCAAGCAATGCAGTAAAGTGTTCTTGGGATAAAGTTGCCTGTGCACAGGGTCTCTGTAATAGCGGTAATGAATAGATAAAGGTCGAGCAATTTTGCCTCCTCACTAACGACCAAATCGCTCCGATGTCTTCTGGACAAGACTCGTGTAGCGGCACTCATGCAGTGGATCCGCTGTCTCGGTCTTCCGAAGTGAAACTTGCCGCATGCACCCACACCGACAGGCAGGCAATCCGAATGATGTTGGCAACAGGATGTCCGACAGCGAGTAACAGAGCTAGGCCCCTTAGGCCTCAGATTGGAAGTAAGGCTCCGCATGGTAGGCCTCAACCTCTCTCCCTGTTGCACAGAGAGGTCCGTCTTCCATCAGGCCAAGAGGAAGAGACTTCTGTGTGGGCTTTATAGTTACTCCCATCAATCTTCATATTACAGCAAAGATCCCTGGGTTGTGTAGTCTTAAGGGAACAAGGGTGCAAAGCAATGATCTGAAGGAGAACTATACGTCCCATAATTCACTTTGTTGGGCACGCAAATATGAGGTCACTGGTTACACTGATAACCAAAAGGACAAGCGATGTCTAAAAACACTGAAAGGTATTGCTTTCTGCTGATAGTCCATATCACTACATCTAGAACAGGCAGGCCCAACCAATGTGCCTCCTACCAATGGTTTAATGACCTTGTCTTCAGACTGAAACCGGAAAAGGTGGGGGAGGAGAAAGAAAAGGAAGACTCTTCTTGGGAGCATAGGGACTAACGTTTCTACCCCTCGGGCAGTTGAGGATTCAGGTCCACTACTATCACAATCCTTCAATCTTGATGTTTAACCCCAACAGTTACCATCACCATGAACAGATATGAATCGGTGTGGACAAGAATTAGAAAAGGCAGGTGGTGGGGTACCCTGTATCTTCCCTTTTAGACATAGCTATTTGCAAAAACCTGAAAATAGGGGGCAATGACTGTTGACATACAAACTACAAATGTCCCCTTATTACAGACAGCCTATTCTCTGTCCATTGCTGCTCCAAATACTCCTACCTCATGTTTCCAAAACCCTGAATGACTTTGGTAACAGATTGGACTTTAAAGTCAATTAGACCCTAAATTTTTAGTTGCCCACATGCATAATCGCACAACACATAGAACAATTCTCTTTTTTCTCGGAGAACCCAATATACTGTCATATGTAAGAGTCAACTTAGGCAGCAACATTTCTAAATTTTACAGAACAATCCATAATCTTCTATATATGAAAGGATTGGAGGTAGTGTAGACAATCTGTCAGGAACCTGTGAAGCAATCTGTGTAGCACCCTCTAGTGTACAAAGTTGGTAGAAACATTTTAATGATTTACAGAAACACTGATTTTGACAGGTACCCGCTCCCACTTCTGGCCCAGTTTGCTGCAGTGAACTGAGCTGGAAGTTCACCCCCCCATCCTTTCCCTACAAGCTAATTTACAAAGCACAGCATGCTTTGTGCATGAGCATTAGGAAACCAGCCGCAACTCTTCACTGCTGCTTTCCCTTAGTCAAGATGGCAGTGCCAGCACCCAATTGAAGAATCGGCTTGGGTGAGGACATCGATGGATGCCTGGACAGGTAAGTGCCCTAATATTAAACGATAGCAGCTACATTATGTGTAGCTGCTGACTTAATTTTTTGAGGGGAGCCTGGATCTCCTCTTTAGGCAAGTTTGGGTAATTGCCATGGGTTCAGATTTATGACAGCTGGCAGGCTCTTCAGGCTGAGTCTCTAGTACCTCTACCTGGCTTTTGGAAGCTTCTAGATGTTCCAGAACTTGGGAGAGTTGAGTTGGCACTTGGCAGCTTGAATTTTTTAGGGATCTCTCTCTCTAATCCCTGGGCAAGGACAGCCCTGAAGGTGGGGAGATGGTCCTTAAATATTGCAGAGTCTGGCCAGTGGTTGTTGTGGTTGCTGATTGAAGTATGGAGTGGTGAGCTTAAAATTGTGAAGCCTGGGAGGGGACCCCGGAGGTTGGGGGGCTTTGGCTCCAGGCTCAAGCTGAGGAAGAAAGAAGAGGAGGCTGATTAGCGGGATCTTCACAACCCTTCAGTCTTATGGCATGGGAAGCAGGGCTGCTGTTAGAAATTACAGGGCCCCGTACAGCCTACCTGATGGGTTAAATTATATTTTTTGTAAAATGCCATGGACACCATACTATGCTTTGCAACCATAGCAGAAATTATACCATCATAGAACATGACACATTCAGGTGATTAGTGCTGCTCTGTGGTGCGCTAATGCAGGGATGGCTCTTTGAAGAGCGATTTAATTTCCGACTGCTCTTCAGAAAGCAAAGCACATTTGAATAAATCTTGAATTTTTTAAGTTTACTATGCTTCAGTGATAAATGGACACAGGAGCGGTTAAGTACCAATCACTCACTGTGTTCATTCAGAAAAGGAAGGGGCCCCCCCACTCTCCATCCCGAAACATCCCCTTGTGTGCCCACAGCTGCTGCCAATGGGAGAGTAGAGTAGGGAGGCTGGCAGCGCTGCAAGGGAGGGGGGCACACAGGGGGCTCTGGACAGTGGGGGAGGGGTATGGGCAGATACTGATCTCCCCCTGAAGAACAGCATAGTGGAGAGGCACAAGAGTCTGCAAAAACATCAGTACAGCTGACAGGTGCCTGGGCCCCCCTTTTGAACTAATGGGGTCCCGGTACAGGAGGGCTGGCTGTACTGCCTTATCAGCAGCCCTGATGGGAAAACCTGTACAGCAGGAAGTCTGACCGGCAGTCTTAGCCAAAAGAAGCAGGAGTCAAAGGGACAGTGTGGGTACCTCTACCCAAAACCCCCCTGAGCCATCTAAGGGTGAAGGCAGCTTCTTTAAAGGGACAGTGTCACAGCTTACCCAAATCCCTTGCTCTGGGACACTTTCAAGGAAGCCAGGTGGGCTGATATTTATTCAGTATCTCATGACTCCTTTTTCCTATCTGAGTTGTTATTCCCCTAATAAAACAAACAAAAACAAGCCAAGGACTGGTTTATTGACCGTGAGTGCAAGTTGGAGAATGCATGTTGCCTGTCTGTGCAGGAGTAGGGGGACCCAAAATCCAGCGGCCCTTTAAGGGGTAGCTATACACATCATATGGAAAAATTACGTCCCCCATTGAAAGTGTGAGAATCAAACCTAGAGATGGAAAACAGAGAAGGAATCTTGGAATAAATGGAATAATACAATAAATCAGGGAAAATTTGATGTGTCCTTTATAGAGACTCCTTACAAAGTAACTCACGCTGGTATCTGATGCCTTCTACACTATTTTCCTGACGCCTCACCAGTTTAGGAACTGTGGAAAACAGGGAACAATGTTCTATATCTGATGAACGTGCCCAAAATCTATCACTCCAGGATCAGAATATTTGGTAATATATTCTGTGACTAATATTAATGTCCCCAAATTTGCTGGATCAGCCTTATTCTAAAGCTATCCCAAACATTTTTCTTTTTTTTTTCACCACAAATATCTGTCACATGACCTCGGAAATCCTCCAGGATAAACACTGACACAACTAAAACAGAATCTCCTGAACAATACTCTGTGAAAAATTGGCAAACATAGTACAGGGTAAGCAAAAGGACATTCGAGAACCTGAAGACAAGTGACATGCACTGATTTGGGGACTGATGGGGGGGGGGGGGGGGATATGTTTCTTCTATCTTCTATATCTGTCTATCTCACAGTTCATCTTTCTCTACCAATATTCTCGGGGGGACAGTAAGTTATGTACACGCCACTAAATCCCAGCTGAAACTATAATGTTCACCACCAAGATAAGTCTTCTTCTCAGTTTCGTGTGACGCATTCTTTAGTTGTCCTCACAGTAACAGATGTAGCACCCTCCTAGTGTAGGATTTTGGCTCCTTCTGCAGCCAAGGGAGCAGTGATTGTTTGTTCAGGGTTTCGCAGGCTGGGAGTTTGATTGCTTCCCCCTGTCTCTGGAAGAAGGTTCCAGAACATGGGGCAGGAGATTAAAAAAACAAGACTGAATATTTATTGTGCCCTAGTCGATCCCTAGAGGGGCATGTCCAGAAGAGGACTGGAGATGTGTTAATTTGTCTGAAGCCCTGGGGAGAGGGTTCTTTCCCCAGCAAGGAGGGTTCCAAAGCCTCTAATGCCATATACACACGAGCGGACTTTTCGACCCGACTGATCCGACGGTCTATCAGACGGACTTTCGGCGGACTTCCGACGGACTTTCAGAACAAACGGACTTGCCTACACACGATCACATCAAAGTCCGACGGATTCGTATGTGATGACGTAAAATAAGGAAGTTGATAGCCAGTAGCCAATAGCTGCCCTAGCGTCAGTTTTCATCCATCGGACAAGCATACAGACGAGCAGACTTTTCGATAGGAACTGGGTCCGGCGGAGTTCCGTCGTAAAGATTTGAAACATATTCCAAATCTAAAGTCTGTCAGATTTTTGACCGAAAAAGTCAGCTGCAGGTCCGATGAAGCCCACACACGGTCAAATTGTCCGCCGGACTAGGTCCGTCGGACCAGTCCGGTCCAAAAGTCCGCTTGTGTGTACGTGGCATAAGGCTGCTTCCCTAGGAGGCAGCCTGTGGACTGAGCTACTGGTTTTTGAGGTCTCAGCTGTGGCAAAGCTGGGCACCTGGAATGATCTGGAGCTGGCTGCAGCACTTCACCACAAGGGATCGGGTCTGGAGAAAGATTGCCTCCCTCACTGGACCGTGTCCGGAGAAGGCTGGAAGGTGTGCACCTGTCCTGGGGACTTGTGAGTAACAACCCTCGATAAATTCCTGGTGACTGTGTGCTTTTGGGATTTAAGTGTCAGAGGTAGCTTGAACTGAGATGGCTCTCATAGGGTCTCAGAGTACTGGCCATTCCCTGTCCTCAGCAGAGTCCTGGAGTGGGAGCCTAGAGAGAAGTGTTTCCTCCTGTTACTGTGCAAGCGCTTTATAGTATCCATGCCCTAACCCTTCTCCTGTTTAAAGTTCTTCATGCAATAAATCCTAAAAAGGCAGTCCCTAGACTAAGTTATTGGATTTGGTGTGTATGGACTGGTACTTGTTGGGATGGACACCCTTTGTGCTATTTGGGATGAACCAGTTATCACCAGCAGCCCCCACGGGGGGTTGTGCCACACAAAGATAACACTCAACACCAAGAATGCAAATGTTTATAACCTTTTCTTTATTAAAACAATAAAATATTGACACATAATTGCTTTGGTCAAGTTCTCTTAAATGGTCAAGGTTCTGCTTAGTTGGAGGTTAAAGTTAGGGGTCAGGAAGGGGTGGAGGATTAAATTTACAGGTCAAATTAAGGTTAACAGTTAAGTCTAGGAGTAAAGTTGAGGTTTAAAGTTAGGTCATAGAGGTCAAGTTGAGCTTAACTGCAAGGTCTAGGGTTGAGTTCAATGTTAATGGCTAGGTCTAGGAGTCATAGCTAGGTACATGGTTCAGGTTGAAGTTAAATGGATAAGTCTAGGGTCAAGTTGAGGTTGAGGGTGAGATTTAAGGATCAGGTTGAGGTTAATGGTTAGGTCTTGTGTTCAGGTTGAGGTTAATGTTTAGTTCTAACAGTAGGAGTGAAGTTAATAGTAGGGATGAGCTTCGAGTTCGAGTCGAACTCATGTTCTACTCGAACATTGGCTGTTCGCAAGTTCACCGAACAGCGAACAATTTGGGGTGTTCGCGGCAAATTCGAATGCCGCGGAACACCCTTTAAAAGTCTATGGGAGAAATCAAAAGTGCTAATTTTAAAGGCTTATATGCAAGTTATTGTCATAAAAAGTGTTTGGGGACCCGGGTCCTGCCCCAGGGGACATGGATCAATGCAAAAAAAAGTTTTAAAAACGGACGTTTTTTCAGGAGCAGTGATTTTATTAATGCTTAAAGTCAAACAATAAAAGTGTAATATCCCTTTAAATTTCGTACCTGGGGGGTGTCTATAGTATGCCTGTAAAGGGGCGCATGTTTCCCGTGTTTAGAACAGTCTGACAGCAAAATGACATTTGGAAGGAAAAAACTCATTTAAAACTACCCGCGGCTATTGCATTGCCGACAATACACATAGAAGTTCATTGATAAAAACGGCATGGGAATTCCCCACAGGGGAACCCCGAACCAAAATAAAAAAAAAAAATGATGTGGGGGTCCCCCTAAATTCCATACAAGGCCCTTCAGGTCTGGTATGGATATTAAGGGGAACCCCAGCCAAAATTTAAAAAAAAAATTGACGTGGGGTTCCCCCTAAATTCCATACCAGACCCTTCAGGTCTGGTATGGATTTTAAGGGGAACCCCGCGCCAAAAAAAAAAAAAAAACGGCGTGGGGTCCCCCTAAGAATCCATACCAGACCCTTATCCGAGCACGCAACCTGGCAGGCCGCAGGAAAAGAGGGGGGGACCAGAGTGCGGCCCCCCCCCCTCCTGAACCGTACCAGGCCACATGCCCTCAACATTGGGAGGGTGCTTTGGGGTAGCCCCCCAAAACACCTTGTCCCCATGTTGATGAGGACAAGGGCCTCATCCTCACAACCGTGGCCGGTGGTTGTGGGGGTCTGCGGGCGGGGGGCTTATCGGAATCTGGAAGCCCCCTTTAACAAGGGGACCCCCAGATCCCGGCCCCCCCCCTGTGTGAAATGGTAAGGGGGTACTTACCCCTACCATTTCACTAAAAAACTGTCAAAAATGTTAAAAATGACAAGAGACAGTTTTTGACAATTCCTTTATTTAAATGCTTCTTCTTTCTTCCTTCATCTTCTTCTTCTTCTGGTTCTTCTGGCTCTTCTGGTTCTTCCTCCGGCGTTCTCGTCCAGCATCTTCTCCGCGGCGTCTTCTATCTTCTTCTCCTCGGGCCGCTCCGCACCCATGGCATGAGGGGAGGCTCCCGCTCTTCTCTTCATCTTCTTCTCTTCTTCATCTTCTTCTTCATCTTCTTCTTCTTCTTCTTCTCTTCTTCATGTCTTCTCCGGGCCGCTCCGCAGCCATGATGTGGCATGGAGGGAGGCTCCCGCTGTGTGACGGTGTCTCTTCGTCTGACGGTTCTTAAATAACGGGGGGCGGGGCCACCCGGTGACCCCGCCCCCCTCTGACGCACGGTGACATGACGGGACTTCCCTGTGGCATTCCCCGTGACGTCACAGGGAAGTCCCGTCAAGTCACCGTGCGTCAGAGGGGGGCGGGGTCACCGGGTGGCCCCGCCCCCCCGTTATTTAAGAACCGTCAGACGAAGAGACGCCGTCACACAGCGGGAGCCTCCCTCCATGCCACAGCATGGCTGTGGAGCGGCCCGGAGAAGACATGAAGAAGAGAAGAAGAAGAAGAAGATGAAGAAGAAGATGAAGAAGAAGATGAAGAAGAGAAGAAGATGAAGAGAAGAGCGGGAGCCTCCCCTCATGCCATGGGTGCAAAGCGGCCCGAGGAGAAGAAGATAGAAGACGCCGCGGAGAAGATGCTGGACGAGAACGCCGGAGGAAGAACCAGAAGAGCCAGAAGAACCAGAAGAAGAAGAAGATGAAGGAAGAAAGAAGAAGCATTTAAATAAAGGAATTGTCAAAAACTGTCTCTTGTCATTTTTAACATTTTTGACAGTTTTTTAGTGAAATGGTAGGGGTAAGTACCCCCTTACCATTTCACACAGGGGGGGGGCCGGGATCTGGGGGTCCCCTTGTTAAAGGGGGCTTCCAGATTCCGATAAGCCCCCCGCCCGCAGACCCCCACAACCACCGGCCACGGTTGTGAGGATGAGGCCCTTGTCCTCATCAACATGGGGACAAGGTGTTTTGGGGGGCTACCCCAAAGCACCCTCCCAATGTTGAGGGCATGTGGCCTGGTACGGTTCAGGAGGGGGGGGGGCCGCACTCTCGTCCCCCCCTCTTTTCCTGCGGCCTGCCAGGTTGCGTGCTCGGATAAGGGTCTGGTATGGATTTTTAGGGGGACCCCACGCCGTTTTTTTTTTTTTTTTTGGCGCGGGGTTCCCCTTAAAATCCATACCAGACCTGAAGGGTCTGGTATGGAATTTAGGGGGAACCCCACGTCAATTTTTTTTTAAATTTTGGCTGGGGGTCCCCTTAATATCCATACCAGACCTGAACGGCCTTGTATGGAATTTAGGGGGACCCCCACATCATTTTTTTTTTTTTTATTTTGGTTCGGGGTTTCCCTGTGGGGAATTCCCATGCCGTTTTTATCAATGAACTTCTATGTGTATTGTCGGCAATGCAATAGCCGCGGGTAGTTTTAAATGAGTTTTTTCCTTCCAAATGTCATTTTGCTGTCAGACTGTTCTAAACACGGGAAACATGCGCCCCTTTACAGGCACACTATAGACACCCCCCAGGTACGAAATTTAAAGGGATATTACACTTTTATTGTTTGACTTTAAGCATTATTAAAATCACTGCTCCTGAAAAAACGGCCGTTTTTAAAACTTTTTTTTGCATTGATTCATGTCCCCTGGGGCAGGACCCAGGTCCCCAAACACTTTTATTGACAATAACTTGCATATTAGCCTTTAAAATTAGCACTTTTGATTATTCATGTTCGTGTCCCATAGACTTTAACGGTGTTCGCGTGTTCGAACGAATTTTTTTCCTGTTCGCATGTTCTGGTGCGAACCGAACAGGGGGGTGTTCGGCTCATCCCTAGTTAATAGTAAGATCTATGAATTACCGGTATATCAAAGTTAATGGTTAAGTCTAGTGTTCAGATTGAGGTTAATAATTAGGTTTAAGATTCAGGTTGGGGTGATGGTTAGGTCTAGTGTACAGGTTGAGAGTTAGATCTGGGGTTAAGGCTGAGATTAATGGTTAGGTTTAGGTTTCAGGTTAAAGTTAATGGTTAGGTTTGGGTTCAGGTTGAGGTTAATGGCTAGGTCTAGTGTTCAAGGTGAGGGTTCCATTCAGGGTTCAGGATGAGGTCAATGGCTAGGTTTAGGGTACAGGCTTAGGTTAATGGTTAGGTATAGTGTTCAGGTTGAGAGTAATGGTTAGGTTTAGAGTTCAGGCTGAGGTAATGGCTGGGTCTAGTGTTCAGGTTGAGGTTTAGGTTTAAGGTTCAAGTTGAGGTAATGGTTAGGTCCAGTGTTCAGTTTGAGAGTTAGATCTAGGCTTCAGGCTGAGATTAATGGTTAGGTATAGTGTTCAGGTTAAGATTAATGATTAGGTTTAGGGTTCAGGCTGAGGTAAGGACTAGGTCTATTGTTCAAGTTGAGGGTTAAATTTAGGGTTCAGGTCGAAAGGTTAATGGATAGGTTTAGAGTTCAGGCTCATGATATTGGCTGGGTTTCAGGAGGTTTGTCATTAGGTTTAGGGGTCAGGTTTAGGTTAGTTGTAATGCCGCGTACACACGGTCGGACTTTACGGCAGACTTTGCCCGGCGGACTTTGACGGACTTTATGACGGACGTTCTGAATGAACGGACTTGCCTACACACAATCCACCAAAGTCTGTCCAATTCGTACGTGATGACGTACAACCGGACTAAAACAAGGAAGTTCATAGCCAGTAGTCAATAGCTGCCCTAGCGTGGCTTTTTGTCCGTCGAACTAGCATACAGACGAGCGGACTTTTCGACCGGACTCGATTTCGACGGATTGATTTAAAACATGTTTCAAATCTAAGTCCGTCAAACTTTTGAGAAAACAAAGTCCGCTGGAGCCCACACACGATCGAATTGTCTGACGAAATCCAGTCCCCCGGGCAAAGTCTGCCGTAAAGTCCGCTCGTCAGTACGCGGCATTAGGTCTAGTGGTCAGGTTGCATGTAAGGGCTACATTGAGAGGTCAGGTTGAGGTGAAGAGTTCGATTTTTAGGTTTTAGGTTTTAGGAATAGGTCTACAGGTCATATTGAATTTAGGAATTAGGTTTAGGGGTCATATTGATGTCACAGTATTAGAGAGGAGTAGAGGTGAGTGGTGCAAGAGGGGTGCAGAATTGAGTAGTGTAAGAAGGGTGTAAAGCTGAGAGGTGTGTGGATGGTCCAAGAGGGTGCAGAGGTGAGTGGTGCAAGAGGGGTGCAAAGCTGAAAGGTGCAGAGATGAGTGCTGCAAGAAGGGTGTAGAATTTCGCCCTGTAAGAGAATGCAAAGCTTAGAGGTGCAGAGCTGAGGGGTTCAAGAGGTGTGATGGGGGCAAAGAGGTGAGTAGTGGAAAACAGGTGCAGATGTGAGCTTTGGACAAAGGGAGCTGAGGTAGCCAACTGCTTTTTGGAGGGATTTTTCCTGGGATAAATTGCAGAGGTCAGGTGTATACAATATATATTTATATGCTGATAGTAATTATATACTCCTGAACCCTGATCTATATACTGTATACACCTGACCTCTGCACTTTATATACTAATAGTAATTTTATACTATTGATCAGAGTGTTCATTGTCTCAGAAGTTGCCGTCTCTTCAATGGGGAACTCTTCAAATAAAGCAATAACTGGCTTACATTACTCATAATATACATTTTATAGATATAAATAAATCTTCCCCCACCCTGATCCTCACACTGGGGGGGGGGGGGGTTGCGGTGATGGGAAGTTGCCGCTTTCATACTAGTGAGAGTGATGATGAAATATCTCTGGATGGGGAAGGAAGGAGGAGGGAGGGTGATGGCTCACTTCACGAGACGAGCCCGGGACAGACACTAGGAATCAGAGGACACCAACAACGTACTATAATATCTCCAGCTTGGAGGACTTCACACCACTGCAGGACACAAGGTAAGGGAGACAATCTGTCACACACTTTACAATCTGATTGTACAATTTCAGTGCGATCTCTTTTCAATTTACTATATATTACAAGACATCAGCACATTCACATGTGTATGGTGTATCTAAATTCAAGAACAATTCTTTAATATAACCATTCTCAACCCGGTTCCATGGAAGCCCAGGGTTCCTCCAGAGGCTGCTGGAAGCTCATTGAGTTGTGGTTAATATAGAACCCCCCACCCAACCCCCCCCCCATGTGATGGTGCTTGCTCAGTTCCAGGTCAAACACTTGGCAGAGCCAACTACATGATCTTTTTATTTGTTTGTAAGTGTAGCATGCTGTCCACTCTTTCCACTGACCACCAATGTGAGGGACATTCTTCCCACTGACCACCAATGTAAGGAACATTCTTCCCACTGATCACCAATGTAAGGAGCATTCTTCTCACTGATCACTATGTGAGGGACATTCTTCCCACTGATCACCAATGTAAGGAACATTCTTCTCACTGATCACCAACGTAAGGAGCATTCTTCTCACTGATCACTATGTGAGGGACATTCTTCCCACTGACCACCAATGTAGGGGACATTCTTCCCACTGACCACCAATGTAGGGAACATTCTTCTCACTGACCACCAATGTAAGGAGCATTCTTCCCACTGACCACCAATGTAAGGAGCATTCTTCCCACTGATCACCAATGTAAGGAGCATTCTTCCCACTGATCACCAATGTAAGGAACATTCTTCCCACTGATCACCAATGTAAGGAACATTCTTCCCACTGACCACCAATGTAAGGAACATTTTTCCCACTGACCTCCATTGTAAAGTGGCATTCTTCTATGTGGCCAACAATGTATGAGGGATCTTTCTCCTCACCCCCAATTAATTGGTTTCAGCAGGGGTTCCTCAAGACCAAGAAATTATGTTATGGGTTCCTCTAGGGTAATGAGCTCAGCTCTTACCCCTCAGTAAAGCTCTCCCCCAGTACTTCTCCCCCAGTACAGATTTCCCTCCAGTACACTTACCCCAAAGTACAGCTTTCCTCCTTCAGTACAGCTCTGCCACATCAGTACAACTCTTCCCCCAGTACAGCTCTGCCCCCTCAGTACAAATAATCCCCCAGTGCAGCTCTTCCCCCAGTACAGCTCTTTCCAAGTACAGCTCTGCCCCCTCAATACAGCTCTTCCCCCAGTGTAGCTTTGCCCCCTCAGTATAGCTCTCCCCCCAGTACAGCTCTGTCCCCTTGGTAAAGCTCTTCCCCAGTATAGCTCTTACCCCTCAGTACAGCACTTACCCCTCAGTACAGCTCTTACCCCTCAGTACAGCTCCTACCCCTCAGTACATCTCTTCCCCCAGTACAGCTCTACCTCCTCAGTACAGCTCTTTCCCCCAGTACAGCTCTGCCCCTTCAGTAAAGCTCTTCTCTAGTACAGCTCTTCCCTCATTACAGCTCTTCCCCTCAGTACAGCTCTTCCTTCAGTACAGCTCTGCCCCCTCAATACAGCTCAGCCCCCCCAGTACAGCTCAGCCCCCTCAGTACAGCTCTGCCCCCTCAGTACAGCTCTGCCCCCTCAGTACAGCTCTGCCCCCTCAGTACAGCTCTGCCCCCTCAGTACAGCTCTTACCCCTCGGTACAGCTCTGCCCCCTCAGTACAGCTCTCCACCCAGTACAGCTCTGCCCCCTCAGTACAGCTCTTACCCCTCAGTACAGCTCTACCCCCTCAGTACAGCTCTGCCCCCTCAGTACAGCTCTCCCCCCTCAGTACAGCTCTGCCCCCTCGGTACAGCTCTTACCCCTCGGTACAGCTCTTACCCCTCAGTACAGCTCTTACCCCTTGGTACAGCTCTTACCCCTCGGTACAGCTCTTACCCCTCGGTACAGCTCTTCCCCTCGGTACAGCTCTTTCCCTCATTACAGCTCTTCCCCCTCAGTACAGCTCTTACCTCTCAGTACAGCTCTTCCCCTCAGTACAGCTCTTCCCCCTCAGTACAGCTCTGCCCCCTCAGTACAGCTTTTCCTTCAGTACAGCTCTGCCCCCTCAGTACAGCTCTGCCCCCTCAGTACAGCTCTTCCTTCAGTACAGCTCTGCCCCCTCAGTACAGCTCTTCCTTCAGTACAGCTCTGCCCCCTCAGTACAGCTCTTCCCCTCAGTACAGCTCTTACCCCCCAGTACAGCTCTTACCCCTCAGTACAGCTCTTACCACTCGGTACAGCTCTTGCCCCTCAGTACAGCTCTTCCCCTCATTACAGCTCTTCCCCTCATTACAGCTCTTCCCCCTCAGTACAGCTCTTACCCCCCAGTACAGCTCTTACCCCTCAGTACAGCTCTTCCCCCTCAGTACAGCTCTTCCCCTCAGTACAGCTCTTCCCCCTCAGTACAGCTCTTCCCCCTCAGTACAGCTCTTCCCCCTCAGTACAGCTCTTCCCCCTCAGTACAGCTCTGCCCCCTCAGTACAGCTCTTCCCCCTCAGTACAGCTCTTCCCCCTCAGTACAGCTCTTCCCCCTCAGTACAGCTCTGCCCACTCAGTACAGCTCTGCCCCCTCAGTACAGCTCTTCCCCCTCAGTACAGCTCTGCCCCCTCAGTACAGCTCTTCCTTCAGTACAGCTCTTCCCCCTCAGTACAGCTCTTCCCCCTCAGTACAGCTCTTCCCCCTCAGTACAGCTCTTCCCCCTCAGTACAGCTCTGCCCCCTCAGTACAGCTCTTCCTTCAGTACAGCTCTGCCCCCTCAGTACAGCTCTGCCCCCTCAGTACAGCTCTTCCCCCTCAGTACAGCTCTTCCCCCTCAGTACAGCTCTTCCCCCTCAGTACAGCTCTGCCCCCTCAGTACAGCTCTTCCTTCAGTACAGCTCTGCCCCCTCAGTACAGCTCTGCCCCCTCAGTACAGCTCTGCCCCCTCAGTACAGCTCTTCCCCTCAGTACAGCTCTTACCCCCCGGTACAGCTCTTACCCCTCGGTACAGCTCTTACCCCTCGGTACAGCTCTTACCCCTCGGTACAGCTCTTCCCCCTCAGTACAGCTCTTACTCCCCAGTACAGCTTTTCCCCCTCAGTATAGCTCTTACCCCTCAGTACAGCTTTTCCCCCTCAGTACAGCTCTTCCCCTCATTACAGCTCTTCCCCCTCAGTACAGCTCTTCCTTCAGTACAGCTCTGCCCACTCAGTACAGCTCTGCCCCCTCAGTACAGCTCTTACCCCTCAGTACAGCTCTTACCCCTCAGTACAGCTCTGCCCCCTCAGTATAGCTCTTCCCCCTCAGTACAGCTCTTTCCCCTCAGTACAGCTCTTACTCCCCAGTACAGCTTTTCCCCCTCAGTACAGCTCTTACCCCTCAGTACAGCTTTTCCCCTCAGTACAGCTCTTCCCCTCATTACAGCTTTTCCCCCTCAGTACAGCTCTTACCCCTCAGTACAGCTCTTACCCCCCAGTACAGCTCTTACCCCTCAGTACAGCTCTTACCCCTCAGTACAGCTCTTACCCCCCAGTACAGCTCTTACCCCCCAGTACAGCTCTTACCCCTCAGTACAGCTCTTACCCCCCAGTACAGCTCTTACCCCCCAGTACAGCTCTTACCCCTCAGTACAGCTCTTACCCCCCAGTACAGCTCTTACCCCCCAGTACAGCTCTTACCCCTCAGTACAGCTCTTACCCCCCAGTACAGCTCTTACCCCTCAGTACAGCTCTGCCCCCTCAGTACAGCTCTTACCCCTCAGTACAGCTCAGCCCCTTCATGCAGCTCTGTTCTCCCCCCCGATACAATTCTGCCCCCTTAGAACTGCTTCCCCCCCAAGATTAGCTCTACCCCCTCAATATAGCTTCCCAAGCACCGCTCTAGAATGGCGCCTCAATGCACTTTGCATTGGGAATTTTAATTGGTGCATTGCGTTCTGTTGGAAGTCCATGTTAAATGTGATGGTGCAAACACAACATAATTAGTGAGAGGTATGTGTGGCAGTGTGCAGATGTTTGATCGTTTCCTTATACAGACCGGGTGGCTGCTGTTGGTGTCTTTTAGGAGATCTGGTAATTGGTTCTTCAGCAATAAGTATTGATAGAGCCCCGGCCCTTGCTTAAGGAGCCCCAATGTTTAGAGCCCAATTAACATTTTAGCATATTTTGCTTTAGACAGACCATTCTTTTTGAATAATTAATAACTGGCCAATGCACTGCAACCCAGCCAAATACCAACATGCACCATTTGTACCAATGCGGTGGTGTGCTGCAGCTTCTGTATTAGTTTATTGGGGGTTAAATAAATGGCACTGCAGCACACGGCGGTACACACTTTGCAATATTCATGTTGCCCGAAAGGCATAGATCTGAGTGAATCCTAAATCTTTATCTTTCTTCTCTCTTCACTTACCTATCAGGAGTCATCATGACCAGGTGGATTCCCCAACCCTCCTCCGTCCTAATCTGCTTCCTGTCATCTCTCTGCACCGGACTCCTCATCATCACCATCATCCTCCTCGTCACCATCACACGTGAGTCCATGCTTGCTGCCTCTCCACACAGACACCAAAGTCACATTCTATCCATGCTGTAAGAATTCTAAACAACACCCTTTCTAAAGAGCATATGTGGGAAGGGGTGCAGTGTGGTTTGGCGGAAATAACTCGAAACAGTCAGGTACAGTAAAAAACTTGTATTGAAGAAACACTGCCAACCGGGTGCAATCATGGCTACCAGTAACATGACAACAGCCGGAGTAACAGCATCTGCTGAGAGGGGCAGAAGGCAGCCTGGCTGTCTCATGCCCGGTCGGGAAGGTATCCAGAAGAGTCCCTATGCTTTCCCTCCTCATCAGGAACCTTTTCCTATCACTAGTGATGTCCCTAGCAACTGGAGTATCTTTCCCTGTGCTACCCACTTGCATAAAAGTGTGCAAAACTAGGTAACTGGGGCCCTAAATAGGCTCTGCCTGACCCAAAATGGCTGCCAGAGCCACATGGGGCAACATCGCCCAACTGGATTGTTTCCCCAGCGACCCCAGAAAACCATAGAGGAACCCTGTTCCTCATGACTTCCTCTCCAGCTGCAGAACTGCTACAGATGAGCGCCATCTGCAGTGGAGAAAACAGACTGCACCTGCTAGAGAGGGTATTGTATTCACTGAACCATTGGGAGAGGAGAACAGCAAAGCACAATCACTGAGCAGGACACACAGCCTGTATATGTAATTAGGAAAAAATGGCTGCCCCTACCTATATTATCGGATGTTGGTTTCATCTCCAGTCTGGATGGACAGATAGAGTGACAAATATGGCGACTCACAGACAGAAAGATGGGTAGATAATCAAGAGTTTTTGTTGTCTTAGTTTGGACATTGAGCTGGATGTATGTGAATAGGGCGGGCCGATGACCTGGTTTATCTGTGTCACATGTGTGGTGACGTTGATGGGAGGCTTCATCATCTAAGGATCTCCTCCGACCTATAAACTAGACATGTGCGCTTCGTTTCGTACGAATTTCTGAAAAATCGTTTATTCAGAAGCATCCGAAACACAAATTTCTATGCTTCCGAATTGTATACGAAATATGAAATTTCCTTGATGAATTTCGGATCCAAATTCCGTTACAACGGAAACGTGACTGGTGTTTTGTTGACCAATCAGAGGTTTTCTTCTGCTGCTGAGTGGGGGTTGAGAAAATGAACCTTTTTTAATATGGGAGTGGGAGACTGGTACTGGTAGTCGATGGGAGATTCAGAATCAGACAAAATAAGAATGTTCGTTAATATAGTTTTATTATTGTCATAATAATTACGATTATTCGTTATGATGAAGTTAAAAACCCAGGAAGTCAGCACAGCACAGGGATGGTGGGAGCCCCTCATAATGAGAGCAGCAGGGGTACAAACCCAGGAAGACAGCACAGAGATGGTGGGAGCCCCTCATAATGAGCACAGCACAGGGATGGTGGGAGCCCCTCATAATGAGCACAGCACAGGGATGGTGGGAGCCCCTCATAATGAGCACAGCAGGGGTACAAACCCAGGAAGCCAGCACAGCACAGGGATGATGGGAGCCCCTCATAATGAGCACAGCAGGGGTACAAACCCAGGAAGCCAGCACAGCACAGGGATGGTGGGAGCCCCTCATAGTGAGCACAGCACAGGGATGATGGGAGCCCCTCATAATGAGCACAGCACAGGGATGATGGGAGCCCCTCATAATGAGCACAGCAGGGGTACAAACCCAGGAAGCCAGCACAGCACAGGGATGGTGGGAGCCCCTCATAGTGAGCACAGCACAGGGATGATGGGAGCCCCTCATAATGAGCACAGCACAGGGATGATGGGAGCCCCTCATAATGAGCACAGCAGGGGTACAAACCCAGGAAGCCAGCACAGCACAGGAATGGTGGGAGCCCCTCATAATGAGCATAGCACAGGGATGGTGGGGGCCCCTCATAATGAGCACAGCACAGGGATGGTGGGAGCCCCTCATAATGAGCACAGCACAGGAATGGTGGGAGCCCCTCATAATGAGCACAGCACAGGGATGGTGGGAGCCCCTCATAATGAGCACAGCACAGGGATGGTGGGAGCCCCTCATAATGAGCACAGCACAGGGATGGTGGGAGCCCCTCATAATGAGCACAGCACAGGGATGGTGGGAGCCCCTCATAATGAGCATAACGAGTCTGACGGCTGCCATATTGAGAAAGGTATTTTTTGCTTTTTAAATTCATCATAACGAACGTTTGTAATTGTTACGAAAAGTTAACGAACCTAGCGAAAATTCGTATTTCTTTTGAATTGAATTTCGGACACGAATTATGAAATACGAATTAACGGCTAATACGAAACGGAACGGAACGAAACAAATTTATTGACGGCGCACATGTCTACTATAGACCTGCAGTATGTAAGAGGAATGTTTTCATTGCCCTGAAATTTCTGCAAACCTTTGAAGAGGTAAAATTCTGTATTTTGATGAAAATCATTGGACCCAAGGGGGTAGGTGAAAGTATGATGGTTGTTGGTGTTTTGTAACAGTGCAATTAACTTTAAAGAGGACCTTAACTCAAAAAAGTAAGGATTTGATACCCTAAAGAGAACATCTAGAAATGGTAGTAGTGCCTAAGTAGTCCCCTGAGAAATGTATTCTGTCTTAAACTCCTGAAAAATATCAGTTCACTTCCTTTGCCTAGGCACTCCTCTTCTATACCCCTCATAGCAGTGTATCTGACCACTGTTTGCTATCTCACCAGATTTGGAGGGTGATGTGGTGATGCCACTATTGTGCTGTTCACTCTTCTCCTTGCTAGAAAGGAAGCTGTACATAAGGATCTGCAGTGCAAGAATCTCTCTGCTCCTGCTTCACTCATTATGTGGATCTGTGCTTCCTCAACCACTATCATTACCCCATCAGTCATCAGATTATCTGTCATCTATGGGGGGCAGCTCTGCCATGAGGAAGCAAAGCCCTGCTCCTCTACCAAAATGGTTACCTCCACACAGAGACATAGCGCAGAACAAGACATGGTAAGTCAGTAATGATGTCACGGTCAGGGGTCAGGAGACCAGTAGCTGGAGCAGTAGAGAGGCTCCCACCTCTCCTCAGTCACATCATTGACTACATTGATCCATGAGTTATTTCCTAAGTGGTGTTCCCTGCTAAGGTATTTGGCATTCTGCTCAATACAAGTCTCAAGTTTTACTACAACCAGATTCTGTGTGTTCACTGTCACCACACTACGCTGCACTTCCACACAAATAGACAGGGGTGACTAATGTGAAATATTGCCTTTGTCTCTGGCAGGTCAGGGGGTAGATCAGACAGAGCACATCATGGAGGTGAAGCTGAGGAATCTGAGTCTAGGGGTGCAATCCAAAGTGAAGGAACTGTCCCAGCATGGTAAGATGGACCTCCATGTGGTGATAGGAGTGACACTAGGCAATTGGGGGTCTGCTCTACTCACCAACTATATGTTCTCTTCCACCAGATTCCTTGATGATGGAAAAACTGAAGGCCATGGAAACCTTTGTGAAGGACTTTAGAAGTGAGTTGGTGGTGGTGGGGGTTGTTGTAAAGAGGGGTTATGTACAGAGTGGGGAGCGATGATCCCTCAAAGCACTCAGGATAATTCCAATGTGCTATGTGTGTGGCACACAGGGATGTATGAAACTGAGAAAAATGTATTTATAACCCAATATTGGTGTTTCTTTTTCTGCAGAATCTGAGGTGATAAGTAAAGTGGCGGAAATTGAGTCTTCCATGAAACATATTTTATCTGATGAGATAGCAGGTAATTACAGATTCTAATAATGAATGGGGGACCTATAATGGGCTCTGTAGATGACCCTATTAAAGCCTCCAGATGTCCCTATACCAACAGGTCCTGATTACTGGACCCACATCGATGGGAAAAAGTTCCTGGGAATGGGTGGGATTTTCTGGAACAGGACAATGTGGGGAAGATTTTAGGGAACTCTTGGGTCTAACAGTAATGCTCTAATGCTCCAATTTTAGGACACATAAACGCTTAAAATTATCAGATTTTTTAAAAAATATATAAAAGTTGAGGTTGCACCAGTAAATAGATACCTTAAATTTCCATGCGCTCGTAAAATGGCGACAAACTTCAGTACCCTATATTATCCACAGGCGGCACTTTAAAGGGTCATCAGCTTAGCGTTACAGAGGAGACCTGGTCCTAGAATTATCTTTCACTCTGGCGTACTTTTTTGTTTCATCAAATAGGGGACAAAGTCCCCTATGTGAGAATTTTGTGGTGACAGGTTCTCTTTAATGAGACATCAGGGGTCTAAAGGACCACAATTTAAACAAATGGGATGGGGAGCTGGACACTGCCCTGGGGGATATGCACCAAAGCAAAAAAACTGACTGGCAGCACCTGTGGATTACATCAAGGTATAAATAAAGGGCAGGGTCTCCCGGTGATGTCATTGACCAAATATGAACATGACCATATTTGGTCAATGATGTCATACTAATCCCATACTTTCAATTTTTCTGATCTTTGCATGGAGTTCCCCCTTAAAACCCATACCAGGCCTAAAGGGTCTGGTATGGCATTTGGGGGAACCATTTTGTTTACATGACTGGCGATTCCTGGTCTGTAAATTAATGTTGGTAAGGACACAAAAGGTGCCAGAACGCACTGATAATAAGGAAGTTGTCATGTGTAGTAGTGGTAGAAATATCTCTTCTATACATGCCATTTGGCTCCCATTGAATTATTAAAAGGTCCAGCTTTAGGATGGACACTAAAACAGCCAAATCTCAATGCTAACTTGTGCTTGGATAGAACTTTAAACTCCTCCCTAGTGATCATTGTAGAAGTGTCTTCTTACATTGGATGTCAATGGAAAATTGCCTTGTACATTTGGGGTAATTGTGGGTGGGAGATCAATCTGTCACAACTAAAGGAACTCCTTGCAACCTCTGGAGGAACCCTAGGGTCCCAGGGACCACTGGTTGAACAAGCCTGGTATAGACAATTGTGCTCTTCCGGCATTGTGGTAACAGTTTGGTGAAGACCCTTTTCTGTTCCAGCATGACTGTGCCCCCGTGTACAAAGCCAGCTCCATAAAGACATGTATAGAAACTTGATGGTAGACCTTTGTTACCCATGGTAACCATTTGCTGTTCTGCACCAAGATGGCTCTTTAAGTGCTGTCTCTTCATACCCCAGTATGCTAGTGAGCAAAACTTATAGAAGAGTGCAGGTTACTTGCATTACACCCCTCTAGTAACTTCAGACCAGGCGGAAACAAAGTTTCAAAGCTTTATTTAGAAAAGTGCAAATTACCATCTCAGATCCAACATGCAAAACCAGGATTATTCCTACATCCCTATTCCTAACTCAAGCAATGTGCTGCAAAGGTAGAGTTCATGTGCATTCAAATCCATTAGTGACATTTCCCAGTATCTGGTATCTTTTGGGAGGAACCCCAGGTACAGAGGACCATCTACGTTACAGCAGTAGTAGGTGAAATTCTTGTACTCCTCACGGGTGCGGTTGTCCAATACTCTCCCTTATGGGTGCTCATTTACGTTCTCTCAGGGGCTCTTAAGCTCTCAGGCCTGGGCTCTGGGGTTCTCAGGCCTGGGCTCTGATAAAGAAATGAAAAGAGATGGGCTCTGATACTCTTAGGCCCTGGCTCTCAGTTCCGGACCACTGTCTTTTATATCAAATGACCAGTGGGTCTGACCTAAAGGCAACCCGCCAAAACCAGAGAACCGGGAAGGACATTAACCCTTATCCTCCCGTCCGAGACAGCACCTAACTAGCACATGCTTGAACCTGCCTACAAACCTAAAATGTCCATCTCCTAATCCCTGAATCAGGCTTTCCTGGTGGAGATGTGAAGAACCCAGATCTGTGGATCTCCTCAGTAGAGAGAAGGCTTTGCTTTCTTCAGTTCTACTTGGATAGTGAAATGTCTTTTTAATAGAAATAGACACCTAAACAAAAACAAATGAAACACATCTCAAGCAACCCCTCCTCCTTCAAAAAGCACAATCTAAATAAAAGTTAGGTTGCTTTTTTTTTTTTTCAAGCCAATTTTTATTTAGGCAACTGAGAATTTCCGTTCCATCAAAATTTTACTAACGGCAAAATCTATCATTTTTCTAACCGTTTTTAACTGAACTGGTTACAAATGAAGCAGTGATCTTTTCCTCCTAACAATCTTTTTTGCCGGGGTCCTACTTTTGGGGTCTGCTCCATCTTTTCACACATTACATTAAAGCCCCATCAGAATCATCTACCCATCTCTCCTCCCCTCCCCTGTAAAGAAAAAGCTGACGTATTCATTTCTTTTTATTTCAGGTTCTTTATCCAATGATCATCAGAGGATTTTGGCAGCTCTGGGTGACTTGGCTGAGGAGATCTGGAAAGGGAACAGTAAGTTTACCTTATACACCTTACCCACCAAGCCATCATTTCCCCAAATGCCAATGAAGTCAAAATGCTCCACTCTGCCCTGACTGGTATTTGGCCTCTCCAGGTCTGAGAAGCCCCATAGTGTACAATTTTGGGTGGATTCTGATAATGGACAAGTTTCTTCTATCTGAGGAGCCGAGGATAAGGATCGGGATATATGATGTAGCCGTGCCCCTGTAGGGTTTTGCTGAATTTTGTGGTTCACCTGTCACCCTGCCCAGCCAGACATCCATCTCTCAAATCACTCAGAGACACAGAACAGTCCATAAGCTTTGTTTTTTTGTTTTTTTATTGAGGGGATTGAACTTGGATGAGAAAAGGAAATTCTGAGATGCCCAGGAGATTCAGGGTGCTTTCACACCAAGGCATCAGCGGCGTCGGCGGCAAAGTGCCGCTAAAAAATAGCGGCGCTTTACCATAGTTTTAGCGGCGATATTCAGCCTCTAGCAGGGCGCTTTTAACCCCCACTAGTGGCTGAAAAAGGGTTAAAACCGGAGGCAAAGCACCGCTGCAGCGAGGCTTTGCCAGTGGTGCTGCCCCATTGATTTCAATGGGCAGGGGCGCTTTTTTTAAGCTTTTTTGCAAGCGCACCGCTCCAGTGTGAAAGCACTTGAGCTTTCACACTGGAGAGACAGGAGAGGCTCTTTACAGGCGCTATTTTTAGCAATGTAGCGCCTGTAATGCGCCTCAGTGTGAAAGCAGTCTCAGTGTAACTTGCTTGGGACTTCTATATACACTCCAGTCTTCCCTCCAGCACAAACTCTTGCTTAAGACCTCTTTCCCTTACTGCTTCAGCACTTCACTTGCTGCAGACCGTTACTCCTCCAGCACTTCACTTGCTGCAGACTGTTACTCCTCCAGACTAGCTAGCACCGCATGGTTAGGCTTAATACTAACTCAGCCAGGCCTCAGTGGATTGCCTTTTGCCTATTTCTGGCTGAGGAAAGGATCTCCGTCTGTCCCTCCAGGTCTCCCAGATGCGACCAATGTCTGTGGATATCCTGCTTGTTAAGAGCCTACTCGCAGCTCGAACACTCCAATGGCTTTTATGGATCTCCCAGGGAATGCAGAGGGGAGTTGTTGGCTGGTGGGTGGGTCTGAGCACTCGCTACGAATACCCCCTTTCCCTGAACCTAACGTATAATTCCCTTGCCTCCCAAAGTCCTCTTCCTGTGAACAGTTCCGTTTAATTCTAAGGAACTGGCCCACTGGTATTCCCTGGATGAGTGATTGAGGATGATGGCTATTGGCTTGTAGCAGCGTATTGGCTGCTGTCTGCTTGCAATAGGTTTTTGTTGTAATCCTACCGTATTTCAATCCTATGGTTAAATCCAGGAAAGATAGGGTTTGTTGAAGATAAGAGAAGGTGAGTTTAATGTTTCTGTTATTAAGGTTCAGTTCATTAATAGACTGAATCAGTTCTTGGGGTGTGCCCCCCCCATATCATAAGCATGTCATCAATGTACCTCAGCCACAAATGGCTGCGGTTGAGGTACAGTGGCGACGAATAAACCACTTCCTCCTCCCAGAGACCAAGATGGAGAAAGGCGTATGAGGGGGCCCATGGTTCACCCATCGACGTCCCCCTAGTTTGTTGATAATTAGCACCCAAAAATTGGAAACAATTATGTTTCAATAATGAACGTAATTTATCTGTGTTCCTTGCACCCTAAGTCCTGATATTCTTTATCCTCTTCTCTTCCTCCCCCCCCTTCCCCCTCCCTCTCCCCTTCCTCTCCCCTTCCTTCATTCCTTCCTCCCCCTCCTCCCCTTCCCCTCCTTTCCCCTCCCCCCTTTCCCCCCTCCCCTTTCCCCCCTCCCCCCTTTTTTTCTGTGTGAATGGCCGTATAACTGGAAGTGGACGCCTGCTGATCCCTGCGCAGACACCAAACGCTGTACTGCGTGTGGGCTATTTAAGGATACTTACCAGGCGTCCACGCATGCCCTGAAGAAGCTCGGGTCACGAGTGAAATGCGTCAGAATGAAGCCATCACGCTCCCTGTAGCGAGGGCTCAAACCCACCCACCAGCCGACAAATCCCCTCTGCATTCCCTCTGGAGATGCGAAAAAGTCATTGGAGTGTTTGAGCCCTGAGTAGGCTCTTAACAAGCAGGATATCCACCGACATTGGTCGCATCTGGGAGACCTGGAGGGACAGACGGAGGTCCTTTCCTCAGCCAGAAATAGGCGGAACTCCGGCTTTCCACTGATGCTGTGGACATGGTGGATATCGGGAGAGCGGTGAGCCGTATTGTTTGTCACTTCCCGACTGGGAGGAGTTCATACATACACACACCCACCTGCCCCCTAGAGATTCATTAGCCCGTCTGCATCTGCTGTTAATAGCCTGAATAATCATTATACATATATACACTCTGAAGGAACTTTGAACATTCATGTTCTGTCTACCTCCTGATCTGCATTACCAGGGATTTTGCCTTCACTCCATCATTAGCTTTGTGAACTGTCTATGATCCATCATTATTTGATGTCACTGGGGTCAATTGCTTCTACCTCTGTCCACTGTCATTGTTTAACAGACTTATGGACAGGATTAATTCTCTGTGTGTGGTATACATGCAATATTAAGCGAACTGCTTTGAAACCGCTATTATTAATACCAACACAGTGATTCCAATATATTCATCAGTAAATAATGATATTGGTGAGGGGTGAGTGTGGTGGCCATCTGTGTCTTTAGGCAACGTAGTCTAATTTTATTGTATTTGGTGGAGGTATATCATACCATTTAAAAGCGATTAGTGTTAAGTGAATTTTTGTAATAAAAACTTTTTATTTTTTGATAAATTTGCCTGTTCCTTTCTGAAGAATTGCTTTGGGAAATTCCCTCCCCCCTTTTTTTTTCTATATGCTTGCCTCAATTTAGAGGAACACACCTCAGACTTCTTAGGAAGACACTTCCATCCTGAGGTGATGGCTTATATGAGGAATTATCTTTACGATTTTTCCTCTTGAGTCCAATTATTACTATATATAGGTGTAGCCGTGTCATTTTTTCCCTCCCCTCTGTTTTTTGTTAGATATGCCATCCAATTCTGTTCACCAATCCTCAGAAAGGATTTGCTAGAACTGGAGAGAGTCCAGAGTAGGGCAACAAAGCTAATAAGCATGCTGGAGAACCTTAAGTTATGGGGGATAGAGGACCATGGTTATGGGGGATGGAGGAACTCAGTTATGGGGGATAGAGGAGCTCAGTTATGGGGGATGGAGGAGCTCAGTTATGGGAGGGATGGAGGACCATGGTTATGGGGGACGGAGGACCTCAATTATGGAGGATCTCAGTTATGGGGGATGGAGAACCTCAGGTATAGAGAATGGAGGTTCTCAGTTATGGTGGATCTGAGTTATGAGGGATGGAGGACCTGAGTTATGGGGGACGAAGGACCTGAGTTTATGGGCGATGGAGGACCTTAGTTATGGAGGATCTCAGTTATGGGGAATGGAGAACCTCAGTTATGGGGCTGGAGGACCTCAGTTATGGAGGATCTCAGTTATTGAGGATGGAGGATCTCAGTTAGGGGGGGCTGGAGGATCTCAGTTATGGGGGCTGGAGGACCTCAGTTACGGAGGATGGAGGAGCTCAGTTAGGGGGGCTGGGGGACTTCAATTATGGGGGATGGAGGAGTTTAGTTATGGGGGATGGAGGACCATGGTTACGGGGGATGGAGGACCTTAGTTATGAAGAATCTCAGTTATGGTGAATGGGGGACCTGACTTATGGGGGATGGAGCACTTCGGTTATGGAGGATCAAGGACCTGAGTTATGGGGGATGGAGGACCTTAGTTATGGAGGATCTCAGTTATGGGGGGTGGAGGATCTCAGGTATGGGGGATGGAGAACCTCAGTTATGGGGGATGAAGGACCTCAGTTATGGAGGAGCTCAGTTAGGGGGGCTGGAGGACCTTAGTTATGGGAGATAGAGGACTGCAATTATGGGGGATGGAGGATTTCAGTTTTGGGGGATGGAGGATCTAATTTATGGAAGATGGAGGAGTTCAGTTAGGGGGGCTGTAGGATCTAAGTTATGAGGCCTTGAGGAACTTAGTTATGGAAGATGGAGGACTACAGTTATGGGGGATTGAGAACATCTGTTAGGGGGTGGGGGGACGGGGTGAAGGACCTCAGTTTTGGGGGATGGAGCATCTCAGTTATGAAGAACAACTACAAACATTAAACATATTCTCTCTGGAAAAGTGATGCTTAAGAGGGGGTATATAAAATAGTGATACTATCAGAGGGGTAAGGATAGTAGTAGGATTGGTAGTGTAAGTGGGGAGTGTAGATAACTTCAAAAGACTTTTCATTATTCAACACAGTGTACAGGTATATGGAAATGGTAGTGATATAAACGCACACACACACACAGGTTGAACTGGAGGGACTGATATCTTTATTCAACCTTACTAACTATATAACTCTCTCTCCCCTTCTCTGTTATTTTCCTTTCTCTCCATCTCTCAGGTACCGTTGATCCATTGTGTGATAAAGGCTGGTTGCACCATGACACAAGCTGCTACTACCGGTTCCCTAAAATACAACCATGGATGGATGCCAAGAAAAGCTGTGAGGACAAGAAAGCCCACCTGGTGGTCATTAATAGCCGGGAAGAGATGGTGAGTGTAGACACGAGGGGAATGTAATGAATATTTATCTTTTTTGAGGATACCTCCGATAGTAGATGTGTGTAGCACGCTGGGGTTTAGTCAGGGATGCTCCTCACAAATTTATTTGCCAGGAGTAGCTACCCTGGTCAATTGTTAGAGATCCATTGATTTCTCCCTAAGCTTGGCCTGGTTGTACTTTTCTCTTCTACCACTAGGTGGCCGGGCACTTGGTGGTATTAGATATGAGAAGGACAAATCAAGGTCAGGTTATGGGTATATGGGGTATCTCAGCCAATGAGCAGGGGTTTTCTTGAATCCCTTGGCCTGCTGGGAGAGCCTATAAATTTGGGTGGAGTCAGGTGATCTATGTTCTGTGCCACATGGACGGCTGTCTGGGTGGATGTGTGTCGTGTGCCCTGGGCTGCTAGGCTGGGGATTGGGCCTATCCCGGGGGAATCTGGCTGCTAGGCTGTGTGAGGGCCTATCCAGAAGTAAGAGAGCAGCGCAGGGTTGGGATTGCGGTTTGCAGTCCAACCAGAAGTGACGGTTCTGCCGGCCGGAGAACCTGTCAGTGTTCGGAGGTAGAAGGGAAGCTGTCTCCACAAAAGGACAAACCACCTTATTACCAGGGATCACAGTGAGTAACTGAAGCAAGTACCAGAGCAGCATTCTCACCGAACGGGCATGGCGGAGAATCAGGAAACTTCAGGCGGTGATCAAGTCAGGGACCCAACCAGCGGAGGTGATGCTTGCAGAGCAGCCTTGTGAGTCAAGCCAGGGCCCGAGCCGGTCAGCAGGGGTGAAGCTTGAGAAGTATCTGGAGTGCCAAGCTAGGGACCCAGCAGAGAAGCAGGGGTGACACTTGAGGGAGATTCCACCGCAAAGATTGGAGGAGCTCAAGGGATTCAGAGTCAGTGAATCAGAGGGTCTAGTGAGAGACCGGGAGCTCAGTGTTGAAGAACTACAAGAGGCAGTTGTAGTGAAGCCGAATGAACTGTTATGTTTGAGTTACGAACTGGTAAAGACTGTTGCCATAGGAGACAACATTCCTGCATGTGCAGATGTGGTGCCTTGCTGGGGCCTTTTCCTGCACAACTGTCCTCCTATTGACGTCTCGGAGTCTGCCAATTGAATCTACAACTACTTAAGAGTGTTCTGGCCCTAACCCTCTTTCCCCCAAAAATAAAAAAGGGACTGTTAAGAGAAATAAAACCTCTTTTACATCCAAGAAGTGGCTGGCGCCCAATAAGTTTATCCACCTTGCACCCACTATGCCCCACAACCCACCACATACAGAAGGATGTCATCTTTGGCCTGGAAAGTTCTCATTAGACTGGACAAGGCCAGAGACCTTGTTACATGTGTAATAAGGTGGTAATGAATAGTAGAGGGTGTGCATGAGGACAAGAACTGCAGATGTTAACAGATTTCCTGCAGACAGAAGAACACAAAATCCCTCTATAAAGTAGAGCTCTGTACATCAGTCTGGGAGGACTCTACACCCATTTCTGTTTTGTGCTCAGATAGACATGTGCACATTTTCGTTATGTTTCCGATGCGTTTGTTCTTTGAAGAATTTTGTTTCATTGTATTCATTATGTTGGCCTGATTTGTTTCGTATCGTCACCAATCATTTCATATCTTCCTTGGTCCGGGTGGATTCAAAAAAATTTTGCAGTTTTTCCAGATGATTGTTATGAATTCAAAATATGGAAATCGGACAGTTTAGAATCGGAAGGATTCAATATTTTCGAACGCTGGTCCAACCCACCAAGAGAAATGGCATGAGGTGATTGGACAAATATTAACTGGCTTCATGTGCATCCAAATGAATAAATGGAATGAGATTCGGATCCATTCGTTATCCGAATCCAAGTTATCAAATAGATTTGAAAGTTTAATTAATTTCTCCATGGGTCTAAATTACTATTGCATCATGTGACATTATGAGAATGAAACAAATCCATTCATTTATTTCGCTATAGCTTTTATCAGAGTCATTGACAATCGTTACTACGTCCACTCGGAGATTCGTATCCATCCAGTGGTGGCTAGTGCTCAAAATTTTTGGGTGGGAGCAAACTGATAAATTCTGAAAAATATTGTAAAAAAAGCATCAATTGCAGCCTCGTTTTGCTCATCAAATGCAGCCACTATGCCCATCATATGCAGCCACTATGCCCATCATATGCAGCCACTATGCCCATCATATGCAGCCACTGTGCCCATCATATGCAGCCACTATGCCGATCATATGCAGCCACTATGTCGATCATATGCAGCCACTGTGCTCATCATATGCAGCCACTGTGCCCATCATATGCAGCCACTGTGCCCATCATATGCAGCCACTGTGCCCATCATATGCAGCACCTATGCCTATCAAATACAGCCACTGTGCCTAGAAAATGCGGCCACTGTGCCCATCATATGCAGCCACTGTGTTTATCATATGCAGCTGCTGTGCCCAGCAAATAGAGCCACTGTGCCTAGCAAATGCAGCCACTGTGACGATCATATGCAGCCACTGTGGCAATCAAATACAGCCACTGTTCCTAGCAAATGCGGCCACTATGCCATCAATTGCAGCCACTTTGCCATCATATGCAGCCACTGTGCCCAGCAAATACAGCCACTGTGCCCAGCAAATACAGCCACTGTGACATCAATTACAGCCACGGTGCCTAGCAAATACAGCCACTGTGCCATCAATTGCAGCTACTGTGCCCATCATATGCAGCCACTATGCCCAGCAAATACAGCCATTGTGCCCAGCAAATACAGCCACTGTGCCCAGCAAATACAGCCATTGTGCCATCATTTGCAGCCACTATGCCCAGCAAATACAGCCACTGTGCCCAGCAAATACAGCCATTGTGCCATCATTTGCAGCCACTATGCCCAGCAAACACAGCCACTGTGCCCAGCAAATACAGCCACTGTGCCCAGCAAATACAGTCACTGTGCCATCATTTGCAGCTACTGTGCCCAGCAAATACAGCCACTGTGCCCAGCAATTACAGCCACTGTGCCCAGCAATTACAGCCACTGTGAAATCAATTACAGCCACTGTTATGTCAAATTCAGCCACTGTGCCATCAATTACAGCCACTGTGCCCATCATATGCAGCCACTGTGCCCAGCAAATACAGCCACTATGCCCAGCAAATAGAGCCACTGTGCCCATCAAATACAGCCACTGTGCCCAGCAAACACAGCCACTGTGCCATCAATTACAGCCACTATGCCTAGCAAATACAGCCACTGTGCCCATCATATTCAGCCGCTGTGCCCATCAAATATCCACCCCCACTGTGGCTGGGAAACCAAAAGTGACGAGTGTCCCAGTCGACTCCACCCCCCCACAAGTCACTCACTGTGGCAGTGATGAATAAAAACACACGCCCACTGTCCTCTCCTCTGGTCCCTGCTGCCCCAATCCTAGTCAGTTAATCTGGTATATTAACAAATAAGAGAATAGTGGGGGTGTTTGTGGGGGGCACATTGCGTGCGCCCCGACCACACCCTAAACATGGGCAAATCGCCTTCCCAGCCTGCAATCAGTTGATTGCAGGCTGGGAAGCTACCCATAGACCGCCGCATGTCCGGCGCTTGGTCACTCTTAAAGTGACAGTTTATTATTTTTTTAAATTTTTTTTTCAACAGCTTGGGGGGGGGGGGGGGGGCGTTGCCCAAGCGCCCCCTATGGACGGACTGCCACTGTATTCATCCAAATCTCAGAAAATCAAATTTGCGTTCGAAAATCAATTGGTAGCAAAACGAAATGCACGTCTATGCTCAGAATGCCGGTCTTGCTGTAACTTTTGGGGCGCCTAATCCTGGTTTTGCCTGGCAGGGTTCAGATCTGCTGATTGGTGTGTGTTCCAACTGACTGTGATGAGGAGATTGTAGGGTAAGCTACTGTGGTGCAGAGATTGGCAGTACTGTGGGTTGATAAGAAAATAAAAAACAGAAAATATCAAAAGTCACATTGTAACATTTTCCATATTTTTCTGAAGGATTTTCTACGTAGAATATCACGCTCATTCACTTCGTGGATCGGTCTTAAAAAAGAACATGGATCCTGGAAATGGGTGGATGGGACTCCCTTGGAGAAGACTCCAAAGTAAGACACTGACAACCCAAATATTAGACTACCTCTTATATAGTTGCACAAGCTGAATGTTCCATCAATGCAAAGTATTTTGTTTTCTAGTAGAAACGGGTGAACAATTTGGGCTGGAAATTGTGATTGTTCGCCCCTCGGGCGCACAGTAAACAGCTGGTTGCTAAGGAGCGGGCTGGGAAGACAGCCACCACATCCTTAACAGTGGCTTCCCCACTGATGGCTGAATGAAAAAAAGACCATCGCCGGCAATACAAAATGTTAAAAATAATGGCACGTGGGTCCCCCCCAATCCATACCAGGCCGTTTGAGTCTGGTATGGATTTTAAGGGGAACTCCACGCCAAGCGGGCTTTCCCACTGATGGCTGAATGAAAAAAAGACCATTTCCAGCAATACAAAATGTTAAAAATAATGGTACATGGGTCCCCCCCAATCCATACCAGGCCGTTTGAGTCTGGTATGGATTTTAAGGGGAACCCCACGCCAAATTTTAAAGAAAAAACGTCATGGGGTCCCCCCATGAAACTATACCAGGCCTTTATCTGAGCATGCAGCCTGGAAGACCAGGAAATGGGGGGGGGGCGAGTGAGCGCCCCCCTTCTGAACCATACCAGGCCACATGCCCTTAACATGGGGGGGTGCTTTGGGGCAGGAGGGGGCTCTGGCCTTCCCCCAACCCAAAGCAACTTGTGCCCATGTTGATGGGGACAAGGACCTCTTCCTCTCAAACCAGGTCTGCGGGCAGGGGGCTTAATCTGGATGCCCCCTTTAACAAGGGGGCCCCCAGATCCTGTCCCCCCATGTGAATGAGTATGGGGTACGTAGTACCCATACTCATTCACCAAAAAAAAGTGTAAAAAATAAATAAAAACACACACACCTTTATTAAAAAATAAATGTAGATGTAGATCCATCATCAATCACGACGGCCGGCGCACCACCGGACCCAAAAAATAAAAAATAAAAAATCTCTGGCCACGATGAAGGCTAACCACCGACTGCCTGCTTCGCCATCTGACAGTTCTTAAATTGGTAAGGGGTGGAGCCATCTGGCAATTTTTAGCCTTCATCATGGGTGGAGTTTTCTTTTTTGGGACCAGCGGTGCAATTCTTTAAATAAAGAAATTATCAAAAACTGTGTGTGTGTTTTTATTTCTTTTTGACACTTTTTGGTGAATGGGTAGGGGCACTATGTACCCTATACTCATTCACAAGGGAGGGACGGGATCTGAGGGACCCCTTGTTACAGGGGGCTTCCAGATTCTGATAAGCACCCTGCCTGCAGACCCCCACAACCCCTGCCGGGGGTTGTGGGGAAGAGGCCCTTGACCCCATCCACATAGAGACAAGGTGCTTTGGGGTGGGGGGGCAAAGCCCCCCACTGTCCCAAAGCACCAACCCCCCATGTTAAGGGCATGTGGATTGGTATGGTTCACTTGCTCGTCCACCCCCTTTTCTGGTCTACCAGGCTGTGTGCTTGGATAAGGGTCTAGTATGGATTTCAGCGCGGGGTGTTTTTTTTTTTTTTTTTTGCTATCACAAGAAATGTACAAAATTACAAATTACAAATTTTTTGTCAGGTTTGTTGCAGCAGGTTCTATACATGGTACAGATGCGCCACTTTACAGGCAGACTAAGGGGACCCCTCAGGCACTACATTTAAAGGAATTTTTAATTTTGATTGTTTCCCTTTAAGCATCAATAAAATCACTGCTCCTTTAAGAAAAAAAAAATTGCATTGATATATGTCCCCCAGGGCAGTACCCGGACCCCCATAACCTTTTAATGGCCAATTACTTGCATATGAGCCTTCAAAATGAGAACTGTTGATTTTTCGAGTTCAGGTCCCATAGACTTTATTAGGGTTCCTAGTTTGGGTTCAAACTCTTTCAATATTCAGGAGTTCTGGTGTCAAACCGAACCCGGGGGGGGGGGGGGGTTCTGCCCATAACTATTTTTTAGACAGATGTCATTCATGATGTTCCATTGGTGAGATGCTCGCTGAACTCATCAAAAATCTTTTAATAATGCTCAATTGGGAAACATTAACCACTTCCCAACCGGGCCATAGTAAACAGACGTCCTCGTTTTGAAGTGGAATACCAGGGTTGTGGCTGCAGCAATGTGCCGTAAACCCTGTATTGTTTTTTTCAGTCGGCGATAAAAGTGATCCACTGGATCACTTGTACAAGCGCCGGGAGGGGTCACCCCCCCCCCTTCCCTCGCCGCTTTCCGGTAGTTCTCAGGCTTACCTGGATGATCGGGAAGCCCGAGAACTGATTCAGCAGTTGCGGTGGCTGACCACAGAGATTAGCTGAGGAAAGATAGCCTCAGCTAAACTCTATGGCCTAGGTGGACTGGAGCGACGTCATGACATCACTTCTGTTTTTTTTGTTTTTTTTTATCTAATGCTTTCTATTGTAGAGGAGAGATCTGGGGTCTTATGTGACCCCAGATCTCTCCATAAAGGCGACCTGTCATGCTGTATTGTTATCGCAAGGGTAGTGTACATTTCTTGTGATGGCAATAAAAGTGATAAAAAAAATAAGAAAGAATGACAATCAAATTACATTTCCCCTGTTTTCTTTACAAACACAAGGGAGCAGTGGGGAAATGTCATTTAGTGGCAACCCTTCATCCATATCAAACCTCCATGCGAGGGTCTGATATGGATTATAAGGGAGACCACAAGAAAACAAAAAATGCCCCGCCCCCTCCCCTTTTCCTAGCCAGCCAGGATACATGCTTGGAGAATCAGGACGTGTACTCAAAAAAAAGAGTTTGGGGATACCCCACTCTTTTTTCTGCATGGGGTTCCCTCTTAAAATCCATACCTGACCCTCATCAAGGATAAGGGTCTGGTATTACTTTTGGGGAAGGGGGGCCTTTGCTATTTTTTTTTTCCAAAATCCACACCAAAGAATACAGTCTGAATACAGTCTGCATGGCCAGGAAGAGGGAAGCGGGGCAGTGAACATGCGCCCTGTCTCACCATCTCTGAAACGTGCCAAGTCACATGCTCTCAACTTAGGGAAGGTATGTTGGCAGGGGGGCCCCTCCCTGGCAAAAGCACTTTGTGTCTATATTGATGAGGACAAGGGCCTCTACCACCCATCCCTGGCCAATGGATGTGGGGAGCTGTGATGGGGGGATATGGAAATTTGGAAGCCCCCTTTAAAATAAGGCATCTATCCAATATCTGGTCTCCCCCCAGGTAATAATAAGGGATACATAGTACTCCTTCTCAGACACTAAAACAAATTAAGAGGTAAAGAGCTGAATGTAGACAAGCTTGTGAATGGGCCAAGCGGTTTAGTTGGTCTGCAAAAAGCTAACACGCAAGGTTTGGTGTGACCCAACCCCCATCCCTACATTCATAGATTGTACTTATTTATAGACACCTCTTTATAAAAAAAATAAAAATCACCAGTTCTAGTCAGTACTTTGGCCTGGCCACTGATTTCTCTTTTTTCTTGCAGTTTCTGGAAGCCTGGTCAGCCTGATAATTATGTTAATCATTACGAGGATGAAGATGAATTCCAAGGTGAAGACTGCGCTAACCTTGTTGATGCAGATAGCTGGTATGACACTAGGTGTTCCCTGAGTTTTGCATATATATGCGAGAAGATATTATCTTGACTGGCTCTGCCGAATTCCTGAAAGCATCTGACATCTCCTTCTGCTCATGACCTCTGCACCATCAACAGCGAAGGACAATCTATTGACCATGCAGGACAGACTGGGGTTTGTAGTATCTGGGGAATGGGATGGTCTTTGTGTCCACAACTGCTCCAAAATCTTCTTCTCATGAAGGAACTAAATTGTCTGTTTGTCAAAGTGCAGTTTGTTCCCAGACCCTTGTGTCCCATGTGTCTCTAGGCCTATACACAGGGAGCATATAGTCCCTCTTATTGAAATAGCATTGAAGTATCACCTCACAGATGTGGTCAGAGCAAAGCCAAGGGTGGTGCCACCCACTGCTCTTCAGAGACCACACCTAGTGTGCAGCTATGTATCTTCTGTCTACCTACAAAGTCTCTGAAAACACTGCTATATTCAGACCCTAATCGAAATGTATGGAAAAAACAAAATAAAATAAAGAAATATATTAAAATTGATTTAAAAAAAAAAATGAATACATTATAAAGAGCAATTATTCTACTATAGCTTTTTTACAGAGATAGATATACCCGTATTGAGTGGAATTTAGAATACAAGGTGGGGTATAATTGGTTTTGTAGAATGGTTCAGATGCCTGATGTGTAATGCGTTCCTGTAGGTCCTGTTCAATGCATTTCGTCAATGGACTTCATTAGTGAAAAGCCCCTTTTGGGGGATCGTTTTAAGCATTTGTATTTACTTTTTAAATTCAAAGGCAGCCTTTCAAAACCAGGGTTCTATGAAACTCAAAAGGTTCCTCCAGAGGTTGGTAGGGGTACCTTGATCAATATAGAATATCCATCTCTATGAAAAGTAACCACTGACACCAATTAACTTTTTAACTATCTGTAAGGGGGGGCATTCTTCCACTGACTGGAAATTTAAAGAGCATTCTTCCCACTGACCACCAATGTAAGGAACATTTTCCCACTGATCACCAATGTAAGGACCATTCTTCTCACTGATCACCAATGTAAGGAACATTCTTCTCACTGATCACCAACGTAAGGAACATTCTTCTCACTGATCACCAACGTAAGGAACATTCTTCTCACTGATCACCAACGTAAGGAACATTCTTCTCACTGATCACCAATGTAAGGAGCATTCTTCTCACTGATCACCAATGTAAGGAACATTCTTCCCACTGATCACCAATGTAAGGAGCATTCTTCTCACTGATCACCAATGTAAGGAACATTCTTCCCACTGATCACCAATGTAAGGAACATTCTTCCCACTGATCACCAATGTAAGGAACATTCTTTTCACTGATCACCAATGTAAGGAACATTCTTCCCACTGACCACCAGTGTAAGGAACATTCTTCCCATTGATCACCAATGTAAGGAACATTCTTCTCACTGATCACCAACGTAAGGAACATTCTTCTCACTGATCACCAACGTAAGGAACATTTTTCCCACTGATCACCAATGTAAGGAACATTCTTCTCACTGATCACCAATGTAAGGAACATTCTTCCCACTGATCACCAGTGTAAGGAACATTCTTCTCACTGATCACCAATGTAAGGAACATTCTTCCCACTGATCACCAGTGTAAGGAACATTCTTCCCACTGATCACCAATGTAAGGAGCATTCTTCCCACTGATCACCAATGTAAGGAGCATTTTTCCCACTGATCACCAATGTAAGGGACATTCTTCCCACTGATCACCAATGTAAGGAACATTCTTCCCACTGATCACCAATGTAAGGAACATTCTTCTCACTGATCACCAATGTAAGGAACATTCTTCCCACTGATCACCAATGTAAGGAACATTCTTCTCACTGATCACCAATGTAAGGAGCATTCTTCCCACTGATCACCAATGTAAGGAGCATTCTTCTCACTGATCACCAATGTAAGAAGCATTCTTCCCACTGACCACCAATGTAAGGAACATTCTTCTCACTGATCACCAATGTAAGGAGCATTCTTCCCAATTTTTCTTTATTAAAAATCTTGCAATCAATAAGCATAAAATCACTATATATAATATACATAAATATATACATATTTACATAAATGAAAATAAATATAGCAAATCTGCTCTCAAACAAAAAATGACTTTACAGCAAAAACAAAACTCATCATGAACATGTCATTATTGGGGATAATCTCACTACAACTCACACCAATACACCAGACATCCAAACTGTGAGGTCAAGAAACAAACCCGCACCCATTATGCATGCAGCCCTTCTTCAAAAAGAAGATACTAACCAACAAAAGCTAAGGGAGTGAAAGAAACAGAAAAAGAAAAGGAGCACCTCACCCAGAGATGGGCAGTTCACCAAAGGCAGGTCTGATATTCCTCCACGCCTTTTTCCAGACCGCCCGAGGCTCCCTGCCCCTCTCAAGACCCCGAATTTTCCCAACCTCACCCAGAATATCGTGCACCACCACCTCAACAGAGAGGACTTTTTTCCGCAGGGTAATCTGGCACCGTGCATTCCATGTGAAGTAACGGACAACTATACTAACTAAAAACAGTGTATCCAAATCAAAATCCCAGCAAGTCGGGAATGCCCCGTACACCCACTCCGCATAACTCATGCGATAGAAAAAGGGGATACCTAGAGCCCTCCCCACCCTTTTATACACCTCTATGTTAAAGGGACACTGCAGCAAAAAGTGGTCCATAGACTCCACTTTACCAACACACTCCGCTCTAGGACAATCCCGATCATCCACAGGGCGATGCTTCAAGTTCCCTCTGACATAGAGCCTTCCATGGAAAGCGAGCCAGGCTTGATCCCTAAACTTCAAGGGGATTCTTTCTAAATTGATTAAACGCAACCCCTCCCTCATTACAGAGCCTGGGCAATCCCTTAAGGCCAGTGACACACTGAAAGCAGAGCTCAAAATCCTCTTCTCCAGAAGCTTCCTGGGGAGGGACTTGATATCCTCCACTGTCACCTGCCACTGCCGAAGTATTTTCAGACACGGGGCAACATAAGCCGGGAGCTTGCCATGTCGGACTCTCAGACTTTTCACTGGCCCGCCATCTTCCCAGCATCGCAGAAAAGGCCTAAAACAAGACTGAAAAATGCCCACCCATCCCGGCGGGTTCTCTGCTAGCATGTTACCAAGATTGTACTTTAAAAAGAGCAGAGAAAAGAAAACTATTGGGTTGACCATTCCTAGGCCACCCTCCCGCCTAGACAGGTAAGTTACATTGCGTTTGATCAGGTTCAGCCTACTTCCCCATAACAGTTGGAAAAAACAGCTGTACACCCTTGCATAGAGAGATGCTGGCAAGATACAGACGAAGCTGACATATAAAAAGATTGGGACCAGGTACGTTTTGATCAAGTCAACCCTCTGCCTCAAGGAAAGCTTCCATTTCTTCCAGCTTGCTACTTTGGCATTGGCACACACCAACCTGCTTTCCCAATTTCGATGACCATAGTCACCAGGACCAAATTTGATGCCCAACACTTTAATTTCCTGCTGGGGCTCTGGGAAGGCATCCGGAAGTTCGAAGCTTTCACCCTCCTCACCCATCCAGAAAACTTCACTCTTTTCATGGTTGACTTTAGAACCAGAAGCCTCCGTGTACTGCTCTATCATAGAGACCACCTCCTGCGCCTCCTCTGTCCCAGAGACAATAACAGACACATCATCGGCATAGGCCACGACCTTCAGAGGCGGCACACCAGCAATGCCCAAAGGCACCCCGCACAAAGATCCACTCTCTAGCCTTCTTATGAAGGGGTCGATTGCGAATACATATAACAGGGGGCTCAGAGGACATCCCTGGCGCACACCAGAGCCAACCTCAAAAGGCTGTCCAACCCAACCATTAACCAGTGGGAAGCTCTCAGCCCCTCTATATAATGTCTTCAGCCAATCTATAAACCTCCCCTGCAGGCCGTATCTACCAAGTAGCAAATACAGGTACTCGTGATTGACTCTATCAAAAGCCTTCGCCTGATCCAATGCCAGCAAGTACTTTCTCCATCCAGCAGCCCTGCATCGTTCCAAAGCCTCCCGGACAGCTAAAACCGCTGAAAAGGTACTTCTACCTTGGACCGAGCAGTGCTGATGACTGGACAACAAATCGCCTGCTACTGACGACAAGCGCCAAAAAAGAATCTTCGCCAGGATCTTTCTATCAACATTAAGAAGACTGATGGGGCGCCAGTTCTCAATCATTGAGGAGTCTTTACCTTTTGACAGAAGAATCACAGCGGATTGCCTCATGGAGGGAGGGAGCGAACCCTCTTCTAGACAGCTGTTATAAACCTCTACTAAAAAGGGAGCCAGAATGGACTTAAAACACTTGTAGAATTCAGCTGTCAACCCATCTGGCCCAGGCGATTTTTTGGTAGCCAGCTTCTCTATAGCATGAACTACCTCATCCACTGAAATTGGTTCTGTCAAATCCATCAAAGGCAATGTACCATTTCCCAATCCTGGAGTAGAATCCAGAAAGCTTTCCATCCTGTCCCGACAAAGGTCCTTTCTTCCCAGAAGGTCTGCGTAATATGACCTGAAGATCTCCAGGATCCCTGATCTGGACTTCACCAGGGAACCCATACTATCCCTCAGGCCTATGACCGTCTTAACTGCTATGCCTTGCTTACAGTTCTGGTAAGGATCAGGCGAGTGATATTTTCCATAATCCCTCTCCAGAACCAAGGAGGCATGCCGGTCGTATTAACACTTCCTAAGAAGAAACTTCACCTCAGAGATCTCCCCTGGATCTCCTCTATACGAGACAAGACGATCAAGCTTCCTCCGCAAATGCTGGTAGGCAATGTACATACCAAGCTGCTTCTTCTTACTTATGGCCTTGAAAAGTCCTATTGTCCTTTGTTTCACAAGCTCCCACCACTCTGACTTACTGCTGCAAAAGTCCAGAATAGAAACCTGTGCCTGAAAAAAATCCTCAAAGGATTGTCTTCCCTCTACATCTTCCAGGAGAGCCGAATTCAGTTTCCAGGTACCCCTTCCCCTGGGTGGAGTGTCCGAGGCATTCAGAGTCACAGACAGCATACAGTGGTCAGAGAACTCCACCGCCCTCAACTCAGGAGCCGAGAAAGCAGAGTTCTCCTTTAAAAAAAAACCTATCTATCCTACTCTGACTATTCCCTCTCTGAAATGTGAATCCCGTGCTGCCAGGGCAGTGCTTAATATGCACATCTACCAGGCCTGCTTGTCTCACCATATCTCTAAGAAAAACGCTATCGTAACCCAGCCTGTCTATGGAGCCTCTCCTGTCTTCAGGCCTAATTATGGTGTTAAAATCACCTCCAAAGACAACCTGCTGGGACGTAAAAAGGAAGGGCTTGATCTCTGTGAGGAGGCATTTCCTGCCCCATTTTGACTGCGGTCCATAGATATTGATCAGCCGCAGGTCCTGCCCCCTAACAGAGACGTCCAAGACCATGCATCTCCCCATTTCTACCTCAATTACCCGCCGGCATGTTACCATATCGGTTTTAAAAAGGACCGCAACTCCGCTGCAGGGCTCAGCCGCAAGAGACCAAAAGGAGGGACCGCATCTCCACTCCCTTTTTGCTAGATGGACATCGGCCAAAGTATTGAGCCAGGTCTCTTGCAAAAATAAAATCTCGGCATCAAACTCGCTGAGCAAAAATAAGGCAATATCACGAGCTCTTGCAGATTTAATGCTGGCGACATTAATGGTCGCCACCTTTATCGGAGTGGGAACTGCCATCAGGATGATTGGGGTAGTCTTTTCTTAACCTTTGCCACACTCTCATCACCAGAAACAGCTCTCTTCAGACTACGTGACTCCCCCTCATCCATGGATGATAAAGAGAAAGATATATCAGACATCTCATCACCCGACAAAACTGAAAAGGTATTACCAAGAGGAACCCCTCCTGGGTCCGACTCTGAGGAAGAAATGACCACTTTACTTGTCTTCCTCTTCTTCTTTTTCTTCCTCCTAAACTTCTCCCACCCCTCATCATCCGAATCCCCCTCAACAGAGGGTGAGACATGGGATATGGACACCCTTCTATCAGCCCCACCCCCATCCAGCACCCCCACATTCCCCTGACCACGTTTGTGCCGCTGAGGGACAGGGACTGGAGGCCGAGTGGGAAGATCCGCCAAACCTGCCCCCCCAGCAGCTTCTGCCAGTCTGGAGGATCTACGTACAGTAGCATTAGGGACCACCACATGGGGGACAGACTCAGGGACCACATTACTAGGTGAAACAGAATCCGAAACAACAGATGTAACAGACACAGGAGGGACAGACTCAGGGACCACATCACTAGGGGAAACAGAATCTGGAACAGATATAACAGAAACAGGAGGGGCAATAACAGTTTTAGCGGCCTCATCCTCCTTATCAAGTCTCTGCAACTCAGCCTCCAATCCTGGCAAGTTATGTAATGCCTCCGGGCACTGGCTATAAGGATGACCCAGCTTTTGGCACAAATTGCACCGAATTTCAGTACAATCCTTAGCCAAATGGTCCAGATCCTGGCATAGTGAGCATTTCTTACGGGTACAGGTAGATGCAAAATGGCCTTTGTCACCACATTTATTACAGACTTTAGGCTGACCCTGGTAAAAAATAGTCAGCCTATCTCTCCCCAGAAAAGCTGAACAGGGAAGGTGTTGAACTACATTGCCCAGCATGCCCAATTTTAGTGACACTGTCCAGGCCCCTGTCCATATCCCATGCTCATCAAGGACCTTCCGCAGTGGAGCGAGGACCTCACCATATCGGCGTAGCCATACTATCAAATCAGCCTCTGGTATGGATTCGTTACGCACCAGGATCGTCACCGACTTTATCAGAGGCTGCCTGGAAATCACCTTTGACACCAAACCACTCCACTGCGGAAGGCCCTTGCACCTACTATACCTCTCCCAAAATAAATCCAAACCCTCAGGCTTTACAAAGGACAAATCAAATTCATAACTGCCCACTGGGCAAATCAAAGCAAAGATATCTGATGCTTTAAACCCCATTTCCAGAACCAACTCAGCCACCCTCCCCCTTACTGGTGGTCCCCTCCCCCTCCCACTTCAATTGAACCACATTCCTCCTCCTGTACCCACCAACCATCCCACCACCAAGCCCCCCCAAATTGTGACCACTAAAATTCCCTCCACCCTCTTTGGTGCGACTCCCCAGAACGGACGCATAACTGCCCACATTTCTCCCAGCAGAAGAAGCATTTGTGTGCTTTGAACCGTCTGTCACATTTCTGGCAGATATCGATTGTACAGATTTGGTCTGCACAATCGATGAGTCTTTCCTCTGCTGAGCAGGGAGAGCAATGTCATTTTTATTTTTCCCAGCAGTATTAACCCCTTCACCACCACCCACCACATTCATAGTTTTATCATTACTGTCATTCTTAATACTTGCTGGTATATTCACAGTTCCTGTAGTCTTCCCAACAGTGTCAGTTCCCACTGCTGTGCTGGTGGAATCTTCAGCTGGCCTGTTCTCTTCCATCAGGACAGGACTTTCAGCAGGCTGGTCTGACACCTCCATGGCTTCCACTGCACATGGTGCAATGTGCTGATCCCCTCCCCCATCATCATCAATCAGCTCTGCTGGAACACAGAGAGGCTCAGGTGAGGCAATCTCTTTGCTGGTGTCAGCCTTACTGTGTGAAACACATGCAGCAAACTTGATAGAGGAACTACTGGTCTCAGCAAATGCAGGAGTAGAAACATCCATGTTCAGGGTGTTTGGTGCAGGTCCATCTTCATTCCCTGGTTTATCTTTCCTCTCATCCTCAGGGATTTCTGATGGATCACCAGAAATGGCAAACTTGTCTGCTCTCAGGGGTGACTCCATCCGCCGGATGAAGGTCAGGGTGCCATGCTCACTCTCAACCCCCTGGCTGGTTGCCGCTGGCGATTCCAAGGCCTTACATGGGGGGAGAGGTGCAGAGGCAGATGGACCCGGGTCATCCATAACCTGAGGCTGCTGATCCATGCGACTTACTGACGACTGGCTGGCAAATCTCTTCTCATTCTCAAATTTTTCTTTAAAAGCTCCACTTCTGGCTTTTAATTTTTCCAACAATAAAGTTTGCTGCTTTACTTTTTCCTCTAATTCCTGTAACTCAGGCTTCATGGCTGTGCGATTTCTACTCCAGGCCTGGAAGTATTTGGCTTTGAAGTTCTTATGGTTAGTTTTCAAAACTTGAAGTTTCTCTTCAGCCCTTCCAATTTCCCTAAAGCGATCAACAATCTTCTGTCTGAAGATACTCGCATCCATACCAGGGCCTGGACCCACAGTCAGATCCTCCACCTCCTCCTCACTAGGCCCCATGTCATCAGGGGGATCCCTCCCTGGGCCTCCCCCAGGATCAGGCATTGTTCCTGGGCCAAGCTAACAGGCAAGGCCCAGGCTTGAAAAAAGGCTGGTTCTCAGAGAGCTCCTTGGGTGTGTCCTCCTCCTCCTTCCCACTGACCACCAATGTAAGGAGCATTCTTCCCACTGACCACCAATGTAAGGAACATTCTTCCCACTGACCACCAATGTAAGGAACATTCTTCCCACTGACCACCAATGTAAGGAACATTCTTCTCACTGATCACCAATGTAAGGAGCATTCTTCTCACTGATCACCAATGTAAGGAACATTCTTCCCACTGACCACCAATGTAAGGAACATTCTTCCCACTGACCACCAATGTAAGGAACATTCTTCTCACTGACCACCAATGTAAGGGACATTCTTCTCACTAATCACCAATGTAAGGGACATTCTTCCCACTGATCACCAATGTAAGGGACATTCTTCCCACTGATCACCAATGTAAGGAACATTCTTCTCACTGATCACCAATGTAAGGAACATTCTTCTCACTGACCACCAATGTAAGGGACATTCTTCTCACTAATCACCAATGTAAGGGACATTCTTCTCACTAATCACCAATGTAAGGGACATTCTTCCCACTGATCACCAATGTAAGGGACATTCTTCCCACTGATCACCAATGTAAGGAACATTCTTCTCACTGACCACCAATGTAAGGAACATTCTTCCCACTGACCACCAATGTAAGGAACATTCTTCTCACTGATCACCAATGTAAGGAACATTCTTCTCACTGATCACCAATGTAAGGAACATTCTTCTCACTGATCACCAATGTAAGGAACATTCTTCTCACTGATCACCAATGTAAGGAACATTCTTCTCACAGATCACCAATGTAAGGAACATTCTTCTCACTGATCACCAATGTAAGGAACATTCTTCTCACTGATCACCAATGTAAGGAACATTCTTCTCACTGATCACCAATGTAAGGAACATTCTTCTCACTGATCACCAATGTAAGGAACATTCTTCTCACTGATCACCAATGTAAGGAACATTCCTCCCACTGATCACCAATGTAAGGAACATTCTTCTCACTGATCACCAATGTAAGGAACATTCTTCCCACTGATCACCAATGTAAGGGACATTCTTCTCACTGATCACCAATGTAAGGAACATTCTTTCCTCTGACCACCAATATAAGGGACATTCTTACCAATCTCCTTTATTAAAAGACTCGCAATCAATAAGCATAAAATCAATAGACAGAAATAAATACTGTATATACATATTTACATGAAAAGGAAAAAAAATATATATATATGTATAGCAACATCTGCTATCAAAAAAAAATGGCTTTACAGCAAACACAAAACTCTCATAAATGAACTGGTCATTATAGGGGAAAAAATCTTAGTAAGTATCACACCACTACACCAGGCATCAAACCTGAGAGGATGAGAAACAAATCCATTATGCATGCAGCCCTTCTTAAAAAAGAATATACCAAGCAACTAAAACTAAGAGAGTGAAAAGAAAAGAATAAGAAAAGAGCTACTCATCCAGAGATGGACAGTTCACCAAAGGCATGTCTGATATTCCTCCCTTATCCAGACCACCCAAGATTCCCTGCCCTTCTCAAGACCCAGAATATTGTGCACCACCACCAGGTAACGGACAACTATATTAACTAGAAAAGGTGTGTCCAAATCAAAATCCCAGCGAGTCGGGAAAGCCCCCTACACCCACTTCGCATAACTCATGCAATAGAGAAAGGAGATCCCTAGAACCCTCCCCAACCTTTTATAAACCTCTATGTTAAAGGGAAACTGGAGCAAGCGGTCCATAGACTTCACTTTACCAACACACTTCGCTCTAAGACAATCCTGATCATCCGCAGGGCAATGCTTAAGGTTCCCTCTTACATAGAAACTTCCATGGAAAGCAAGCCAGGCTTAATCCCTAATTTTCAAAGGGATTCTTTCCAAATTGATTAAACGTGACCCCTCTCTCATTTTGGAGCCTGAGCAATCCCTTAAGGCCAGTGACACACTGAAAGTAGAACCCAAAATCCTCTTCTCCAGAAGCTTCCTGGGGAGGGACTTGATGTTCTCCACTGTCACCTGCCACTGCTGAAGTAATTTCAGACATAGGATAACGCAGGTTGGGAGCTTGCCATGTCTGGGTTTTTCTGCGGTCCAGCACCAGGTCACGTTCTTCAGGATCTACCTACCAGGAGGTTAGCAAGCCGGGGTCCAGTAGCAGATATAGCAGGTAGGGATCAAGCAGAAGGGTAGTTAAGGAACAAGCCAAAGTTCAGTAACAAATAGCTGCAGGGTGGGAGTACCAGATTACGTTCCTCAGGATCTCCCCACTAGGAGGTGAGCAAGCCAGGGTCCAGTAGCATATATTGCAGGTAGAGATCAAGCAGAAGTGTAGTTGAAGAATGAGCCAAAGGTCAGTACAGAGTGGTATTGAAGATAAGGACAGCTGCAGGAGTGACAAGATCAAGATATTGGCTGGAGAGAGCACCACTCGCCTAACTGGGAATTTATCCTCATTATTTTGATGTTTAATACCGGGGTTTTGACTGCAGCTAGATGACCTAACCAAGGTATTGAAATTTCCCTAAGGTGCCGGTCTTTCCGATAAAAGTGACCCCATCAGCTGATTAGCCACTGGATCACTTTTAGAAACGCCGGGAGAAGTGGCCCCCCTCTCCCACCGCTTTCCGGTGGCTCTCGGGCTTATTTGGCTGATTGCAAAGCCCGGAATACCGATCTGGCGGTTGCGGTAGCTGGCCACAGAGATGAGCAGAGAAAAGATGGTCTCTGCATGACGTCAATTTTTTTAAAATAAAAAAATGTTTTTTAAGTGCCTCATCCCTCTGTGATTGCGTGTAGTGTTGAATGCATACATAAGTCATTCCTACAGATGTAAACGGTGTTCGCACCACACATGTGAGGTTTCGCTGCCAGTGTAATGCCCTGTACACACGGTCGGACATTGATCGGACATTCCGACAACAAAATCCATGGATTTTTTCAGACGGATGTTGGCTCAAACTTGTCTTGCATACAAGTTTTTGGAAAATCCGATCGTTCTGAACGCGGTGATGTAAAACACGTACGTCGGGACTATAAACAGGGCAATAGCCAATTGCTTTCGTCTTTGTCCATCAGATTTGTCTACACACGATCGGAATTTAAAGGATCGGATTTTGTTGTCGGAAAATTTTATAGCTCTCAAACTTTGTGTGTCGGAAATTCCAATGGAAAAAGTCAGATGGAGCCTACACACGGTCGGAATTTCCGACAACAAGCTCCGATCGCACATATTCCGTCGGAAAGTCCGACCGTGTGTACAGGGCATTAGAGCGAAAGCAATAATTCTAGTGCTAGACCTTCTCTGTAATGCTAAACTGGTAACCTGTAAAAAATTTAAAGTGTCACCTATGGAGATTTTTTTGCACCATAGTTTGTGGCCATTCCACAAGCGTGCGCAGACATCTATTTACTCGGTGTAACGTCATCTTTTATATTTTACAAAAAAATTGGGTTATACTGTATATTGTGTTTTTTTTTTAATTCATTAAAGTGTTTTTTTTTTTTCAAACAAATTGCGTTTGAAAAAATGCTACGCAAATTTCGTGTGGCATAAAAAATTGCAACAACTGATATTTTATTCTCTAGGGCCTCTGCTTAAAAATATATAATTTATTTTAGGTACTTATATAGCGCTTTACATATACATTGTACATTCACATCAGTCCCTACCCTCAAGGAGCTTACAATCTAAGGTCCCTAACTCACATTCATACACACTAGGGGCAATTTAGACAGGATCCAATTAACCTACCAGCATGTCTTTGGAGTGTGGGAGGAAACCGGAGTACCTGGAGGAAACCCACGCAGGCACAGGGAGAACATGCAAACTCCAGGCAGGTAGTGTTGTGGGTGGGATTCAAACCAGTGACCCTTCTTACTGCTAGGTGAGAGTGCTACCACCACACCACTGTGCCGCCCTGTATAATTGTTGGGGGGGGGGGTTAAAATATTTTCTAGCAAACAAAGTACAGATTTTTTTCTTGTAAACAAAAAATGTCAGAATAGGCCTGATACTTAAGTGGTATAATCTGGCAAACAGGAAGTGTAAAGACATGGCTTAAATAGGAAGTTAATGGGAGGAGCATAGGTTTCAGGCTGGGTTCACACTGGTATGACACAACAGGCATACCACTTTGAATCCGACTTTGCCCTGCAACTTGAAGTCCGACATGCGTCTGACTTCAATGAACAGGAATCCGACTTTGATCCCCAACAATACCAGGCCCTGTGTCTGGTATGAATCTTTAGGGGGAACTCCACGCCATTTTTTTTTTTTTAAACCAGAATGGGTTCCCCCTACAAGAGCATACCAGGCCCTTCGGTCTGGTATGGATTTTAAGGGTCCCCCCCAAAATCCATACCAGACCCTTACCCAAGCACACAGCCTGGCAGGTCAGGAAAGGGGGTGGGAACAAGCGAGCGGCACCCTCCCTCCTGAACTGTAGAATTGTACACCCTCCCTCCTGAACTGTACCAGGCCGCATGCCCTCAACATGGGGGGTGGATGCTTTGCGGCAGGGGGGCTCTGCTCCCCCCACCCCGAAGCACCTTATCCCCATGTTGATGAGGACAAGGGCCTCTTCCCGACAACCCTGGCCGTTGGTTGTCGGGGTCTGTGGGCGGGGGGCTTATAGGAATCTGGAAGCCCCCTTTGACAAGGGGGCCCCCAGATCCTTGCCTCCCACACTATGTGAATGAGTATGGGGTACATTGTACCCCTACCCATTCACCTAAAAAAAGTGTCAAAAATAAAACACACTACACAGGTTTTTAAAGTAATTATTAGGCAGCTCTGTCATCTCTTCTGATCTCTTCTCCCCTCTCTGGCTCTTCTGTGTCCTTCGCTGACGTCTTCTGCCTCTGACGGTTCTTCTCCCCTCTCCGGTTCTTCTCCCTCTGTCCGCTGTCTTCTGCCGGGTCTCCTCCGCTATCTGCTCGCTATCTTCTTGCTCTTTTGCTCGCTCTCTTGTCCGGTCTTCTCCACTGTCTTCTCCCTCTGTTCTTCTTCAGATGTTGACTCAACGCTCTCTCCTGCTCTAATGCCAGGTGCGCGGTGTACCACTTATATTGGCATGGGGCGGGGTCACCGTGTGAGCATCCTCCAACGGCCCCACCCATTATGACATCACCGCCCCGTGGCATGATGGGCGGTGACGTCATAAGAGGAGTGCCTCTGGTGACCCTGCCCCATGCCAATATAAGTAGTGGCACACCTCGCACCTGGCATTAGAGTAGGAGAGAGCGTTGAGCCAACATCTGAAGAAGAACAGATGGAGAAGACAGCGGAGAAGACCTGGCAAAAGAGCGAGCAAAAGAGCGAGAAGATATCGGAGGAGACCTGGCAGAAGACAGCGGACAGAGGGAGAAAAACCGGAGAAGAACCGACAGAGGCAGAAGACGTCAGTGGAGGACAATGTACCCCTACCCATTAACATAGGGTGGGGGTCCAGGATCTGGGGGCCCTCTTGTTAAAGGTGGCTTCCAGATTCCGATAAGCCCTCCACCCGCAGACCCCCAACAACCAACGACAAGGGTTGTCGGGAAGAGGCCCTTGCCTTCATCAACAAGAGGACATGGTGCTTTGGGGTGGGGGAGCAGAGCCCCCCCTGCCTCAAAGCACCCACCCCCCCAAGTTGAGGGCATGCAGCCTGGTACGGTTCAGGAGGGAGGGGGCCACTCGCTTGTCCCCACCCCCTTTCCTGACCTGCCAGGTTGTGTGCTCGGATAAGGGTCTGGTATGGACTTTGGGGGGACCCCCCCATGACGTTTTTTCGGCATGGGGTTACCCTTAAAATCCACATCAAATCGAAGGGCCTAGTATGCTCTTGGAGGGGGAACCCATGCCGGTTTTTTAAAAAAAATTGGCGTGGAGTTCCCCTTCAAGATCATCAGAGCACAAGTTGCATGCCAAAGACGGATCAGTCAAGACGGCAATCTGACTTTGATCCAACTTCAATTGATATTCAATGGGCTGAAGTAGGATCAAAGTCGGACCAAAGTAGTGCAGGGAGCATTTTCAAAGTCAAACCGACTTGTGTCGGACCAGTTAAGACGGCTCCCATAGGGAAACACTGATTTTCACATGTCATGCCACATAAGCTCCCAACATCAGAGCGTTTGTCGTACCAGTGTGAACCCGGCCTCAGGGTTTAAGAAAAACAAGATTCAAGGTAGGATTGTTCAGGGAATTGTCCAAGAAACTCTCCAGCATCCCAGGTGGCTCAGCAAAAAAGAGACATTGTCTGACATGGCAGAGGTCACAGGTTCAGACCTGGGTCCTGACAGAGTATTTAATTTTTTAAAGGATTAGTATTTATCACTTTTGCCTCTAGGGTGCAGATTTGTAGACAAAATTATGTGGTAAAAAATCTAAAAAGTAGCATACAAAAATACATATCTCCCATTAATGGACAAAAAAGCCTATCATGTACCTGGCGGAGACTGAGTTGACGAGAAGGCTTCCCCTCCTGTCCCTTTTTTCCCCGGAGGTTGATGACAGAATATGACAGGACATGGGGTGGCATGGGTGTCTAAGAAGATTTCTGGCCAGAAGAAGGTCTGGATGATGCAGAGCGGCAGGAGATGCAGAACATGAACTTGTGCGGAATGTCATTGTGGATCCAGAAGACGGAACTGAGATCAGACGAGGAGACATTGGCAGCAACCGTGCAGCGGAGAAGCAGATTCAGAAGGCAAAAATGGAAGCCAAGCCGGAGTCAGTATCACATGGGCAGGAATGATACTAAACTAATAAGCAAGAAGGAAAGTCAGATTTGCAAGCCAAAGGTCAGGGAACAGAAGGTTTGAGATCAGGAGAAGTCAGGGGATGAACTGGGTCAAGCACAGAAGAATCAATGAGCAGGGCCTGGTCACGGGTCACAGGAGCTAAAGACCACTCAGCAATTATCTTGAATTCTGCAATACATTAAATAGGCCACTGGGCACCAAGGTTAGTGTCAGCGTTCATGTCAATGCACCTGCATAGTCCTCCTGATCCTGTGCACAGGTCTGAAGACATGCACAGATCTTCTGACATAATCATCTACCCGGCTTTCCTGACAAAGCCACATATTCAAGGATACACACTTACAAAATCACAAAATTGGTGAATGGTTTTACCACAAAGCTCTCTATTTAGAGTGTGCATGTGCCCTTTCTCTTCCCAAAAGGAACATGGCAGCTGGGTGGGGTGCCACTTGGTGAAAGCAAAGAGACAAATTAGGCAGTATTATAATGGGGACCCTTGGGGGAACCTGTACAGTACTCACATTAGGAGGTAGATGGAGTAGATACAAGGTAACTAACAGAGAGACCTGGCCCATGAAGTAAAAAACTCCCATGTCCCATTTGGCCATTTCCAAGCGTGGATTCAAACTATAATATTTTCATTATCACACTCAATGAAATGATGAGCCACCCACATGCAGGAGTTACACAAGCCATCCATGTGTCAGCAGGTTGACAAGCTCTCATGAAGTATGAGGAGTCGGACCTGCTGTTAGATGCACTCATGAGGAAATCATTCAGATCACTTCCCGTTTTCTTCTTATTCAGAAAATGATGGCATTTCTGTATTTTCTTTCACTGACATTTAATTTAATATACTGACTATAATATGTCAAATAAAAGGTGCTGCAAAGTAACAGAATCACCCAACAACATATACATACCAATGACAGATGAGGTCACCCCTGACCCTCAGAAGAGCTTCAGTCCTTCTAATATTGATGTCCTGGCCTGTGGTTGGGGCTTTGCCCCTCTCCTAGAAGAAAAGCCTCCGAAGGATGATGAAGATGGAAACCTCCCTCTTTGCTTTTCAAAACTTCTCATCTATGATGTAGAAATCTGGTGGTTGGGGAAACCATGTAGGGGTTCCTGGTGTCCTATAAACACTGTTGGGTTGTTTTGCTCTGGCCTGAATGGCTCTGGTATCTCTGATGCTCTATTTGAACATCACAAGCCCAGGGCTTTGGGCCTGTGATAGTTTTGTTTTGTCTACATTGGCCCTGTACTACACACCTTGAACCTTGATTCTGATTGTAGTAGCCTGCCTTGACCATAGCTTGTTCCTCCCTTATTTTAATTTCTGCTGCCTTCACTGACCTAGGAGTGTCTCTGGATTAAGCTTTGCCCTCTGCCTTCCATAACTTTGGACTGTCTCTGGTTTACACTTCGTCTGCTGCCTGACCTGACTTTGAACTGTCTCTGAATTTTGCTTTGCCTGGTGCCTACCTCAAATTTGGACTGTCTCTGAATTATGTTTTCCCTCTTTCCTTTCCTGGACTCATACTGCTATCGGATCACCCTTCTTCTACTGCTTGCCTGACCTTGGATTGTCTTTGAAATACACTATATTACCAAAAATATTGGGGCGCCTACCTTTAAACGCACATGAACTTTAATGGAATCCCAGTCTTGGTCTGTAAGGGTCAATATTGAGTTGGCCAACCCTTTGCAGCTATAACAGCTTCAACTATTCCGTGAAGGCTGTCCACAAGGTTTAGGAGTGTGTCTGTGGGAATATTTGACCATTCTTCCAGAAGCGCATTTGTGAGGTCAGGTACTGATGTTGGACAAGAAGGCCTGGCTCGCAGTCTCCGCTCTAATTCATCCCAAAGGTGTTCTATCGGGTTTGAGGTCAGGACACTGTGCAGGCCAGTCAAGTTTCTCTACCTCAAACTTGCTCATCCATGTCTTTTAGAAACTTTGCCATGTAATAGTACTGTGGGTGGGTGGAAAATGGTTAAATAACACAGCAAATAATTTGCACAAGCAGCACATCATTATTAACAAGAGACATTCATTTCTGCTATCTTAGCATACCTCTTCCAAACACCTCACTGTAGAACAAGGATATTCACAGTCTGCACATTCCACAGCAAGACATTCCAAGAATCCGGAGAACATAAATGTGTTCTAATAACATCTTTCTGCAAAATCAATTTAGTAAGTGAACCCATTATTATATAAAGAGGCTAACATTAGCATATAAGCATTTAAAAAAGAACAATCGTTATATTTTTTAACTGTTCAGTCCCCTGTGGGACAAAGTACATGTGGTACTTTGTCCATGTTGCTAGGCACTTCTTAACCCTAGTTACAAGGTCCAGCCTGCATCCCCTCCACTCCTGCCATGGCTGATCCAACAACCTATAGGAAGGAGATGGCTGCTTCATGATGGCCGCTGGTCCCGGCTCTGAGCAGTTTCCAGAGAAAGGCAACAGCAAGAAGAATGTAGAGGGAGGGGGGTGTGTCAGCCTCTGCGTTCCTCTTGCAGTTGCTTGTCCTTGTGACATGATGTGACTCCTCCCTCTTCAATCATAGTGATATGATGTGACACCTCAATTCTCTATCATGGTTACATGCTGTGACACCTCCATCCTCTACTAAACTGGGGTTTAGTCTGCTGGGTGTTCAGTGTGCCCCTGTACCTTTAAGGAGGGGCGGGCTCCTTCCAGGCTCATCTGCCCTCTGCCTATCCCTTAAAATGCAAGTCTGTCTACTGTGGAGGCTCTCAGAAGTTATGCCGCGTACACACGATCAGACTTTCTGGCATACTTGATCCGGCACATTTTCCGATGAACTTTGTCCGCCAGGTGCGCCGGACTTTAAAACGGACGGACTTGCCCACACACGACCGGACTTTCCGGCGGGCTAAGTCCGCCCGTCTCTCCAACGTACTTTCGCCGGAGTTACGGCGGACTTTCAGAATGAACGGACTTGCCCACACATGGACAAGTCCGTTCATTTTGAACGTGACTCGACTACGACGGGGCTAGAAAAGGAAGTCAATCTTGCCACTTTTATCGGCGAGATTGACACCTTGCGAGCCCCGTCGCAGGGCATACCAGGCCCTTAGGTCTGGTATGGATTATAAAGGGAAACCCCTACGCCGAAAAAACGGCGTGGGGTCCCCCCTAAAATCCATACCAGACCCCGATCCGAACATGTAGCCCGGCCGGTCAGGAAAGGGAGTGGGAACGAGCGAGCGCCCCCCCGCCCCTCCTGAACCGTACCAGGCCGCATGCCCTCAACATGGGGGGTGGGTGCTTTGGGGAAGGGGGCGCCCTGCGGGGCCGCCCCACCCCAAAGCACCTTGTCCCCATGTTGATGAGGACAAGGGCCTCTTCCCGACAACCCTGGCCGTTGGTTTCGGGGTCTGCGGGCGGGGGGCTTATCGGAATCCGGGAGCCCCCCTATAATAAGAGGGCCCCCAGATCCCGGCCCCCCACCCTATGTGAATGAGTATGGGGTACATGGTACCCCTACCCATTCACCTAGGGAAAAAGTGTCAATAATAAAACACACTCAAAAGCATAAAACATATAAAAAGTGCTGCGCAAATAAAAGTCCTTAAATAAAATAAATGTATAAAAATGGAGTGACAAAATCAGAAGACAAAGACCACCAGTGACAATTAAGCTGAGATCAATATCTGGATGGTGACAAATCCCTCCACCGGGCATGGATGGCCCCTCACCTCAGACATTCGACCTGAAACAGGTCACACCGCTTATAACCATAGATGGATCAATCTGTGTGGTTGTTGGTTCCTCCTTTACTTCACAGCACACGGTACAACAGCGGATGTTACATAAAAAACAAAGGGCAAACCATAGTGCACTCCGTGGCTACTTTATTAAATATATAAGGAAGGCAAATAAAACAGACACTTACAAAGACCGGCACTCCGATCCGAGTGCCGGCTGATAGGTGTGTGATCGTCACACCTATCAGCCGGCACTCGGATCGGAGTGCCGGTCTTTGTAAGTGTCTGTTTTATTTGCCTTCCTTATATATTTAATAAAGTAGCCACGGAGTGCACTATGGTTTGCCCTTTGTTTTTTATGTAACATCCGCTGTTGTACCGTGTGCTGTGAAGTAAAGGAGGAACCAACAACCACACAGATTGATCCATCTATGGTTATAAGCGGTGTGACCTGTTTCAGGTCGAATGTCTGAGGTGAGGGGCCATCCATGCCCGGTGGAGGGATTTGTCACCATCCAGATATTGATCTCAGCTTAATTGTCACTGGTGGTCTTTGTCTTCTGATTTTGTCACTCCATTTTTATACATTTATTTTATTTAAGGACTTTTATTTGCGCAGCACTTTTTATATGTTTTATGCTTTTGAGGTATTTCTTTGAATTGACCTTAGTGCCTGCTTGCATTTATTGTGTTAAGTCCATTTATTAGTCAGCGCTGAATTTCATTATCATTTTTTTAATAAAACACACTACACAGGTTTTTAAAATAATTAATTAAACAGCTCCGGGGGGGTCTTCTTCCGGCTTCGGGGGTCCCTCCGGTTCCTCTTCTCCCGGAGTCCGGTTGGTTCTTCTCCGCTCTCTCCGGCCTCTTCTCCCGGTGTTCCAGTTCTTCGGCCGGCTCCTCCGCTGTCTTTAGGCCGCTCTCTTGCCAGCGGAGGCTTGTACTTCTGGGCTTCTGGGCTTCTTGTCTTCTTCCCTCTTCTCTTCTCCAGATGTTGACACGACGCTCTCTCCAGCTGGACTGCTCTCTGAGGGCTCAGTTGAAAAACTCCGTTTAAAACATGTTTCAAATCTAGGTCCGGCGGGCTTTTGGGAAAAAGTCCGCCGGAGCCTACACATGGTCGGATTGTTCGGCGGACTCTGGTCCGCCAGACCAAGTATGCCGGAAAGTCCGACCGTGTGTACGCGGCATTAGAGTTAGGGACTATAGAAAATGGGGTGTCTTAACAGGGCCTGTAGCTTTAGCATGTATTTCCAAATGTGTGCAGACAAAACCCCTATTTTTAATGCATATTGTTAGACAGGTCAATTCGGTTGATCGCAGGCTGGTTGGTAAGTTGAGCTTGGAAATTTCTTTTGGCTTTGTTTGACAAACGTTGCCCTTCCATGTGCTCCTTGCTGCAAAGACCAGTTATAGGTGGGGGCAATGGTCACTTGTTTTTACTTCATGATGTGATACCTCCACACTCTACCATAGTGACATGATATGACACCTCCATCTTCTACCATGGTGACATGATATGACACCTCCATCCTCTACCATGGTGACATTATGTAACACCTTCATCCTCTACCATAGTGACATGATGTGACACCTCTATACACTATCATGCTGACATGATATGACACCTCCATCCTCTGCCATGGTGACATGTAACACCTCCATCCTCTATCTTAGTGATGTGATTCCTCTACCCTCTATCATAGTGACATGATATGACACCTCCATCCTCTACCATGGTGACATAATATGACACCTCCATCCTCTACCATGGTGACATGATATGACACCTCCATCCTCTACCATGGTGACATGATATGACACCTCCATCCTCTACCATGGTGACATGATATGACACCTCCATCTTCTACCATGGTGACATGATATGACACCTCCATCTTCTACCATGGTGACATGATATAACACCTCCATCTTCTACCAGGGTGACATGATATGACACCTCCATCTTCTACCATGGTGACATGATATGACACCTCCATCCTCTACCATGGTGACATGATATGACACCTCCATCTTCCACCATGGTGACATGATATGACACCTCCATCTTCTACCATGGTGACATGTAACACCTCCATCCTCTATCTTAGTGATGTGATTCCTCTACCCTCTATCATAGTGATATGATATGACACCTCCATCCTCTACCATGGTGAGTGACATGATATGACACCTCCATCTTCTACCATGGTGAAATTATGTGGCATTTCTATCCTCTACCATAGTGACATGACATGACACCTCCATCCTCTACCATGGTGATATGATATGATACCTCCATCTTCTACCATGGTGACATGATATAACACCTCCATCTTCTACCAGGGTGACATGATATGACACCTCCATCTTCTACCATGGTGACATGATATGACACCTCCATCTTCTGCCATGGTGACATGATATGACACCTTCATCCTCTATCATGGTGACATGATTTGACACCTCCATCTTCCACCATGGTGACATGATATGACACCTCCATCTTCTACCATGGTGACATGATATGACACCTCCATCTTCTACCATGGTGACATGTAACACCTCCATCCTCTATCTTAGCGATGTGATTCCTCTACCCACTATCATAGTGACATGATATGACTCCTCCATCCTCTATCATGGTGAGTGACATGATATGACACCTCCATCCTCTATCATGGTGAGTGACATGATATGACACCTCCATCTTCTACCATGGTGAAATTATGTGACATCTCTATCCTCTACCATAGTGACATGATGTGACACCTCTATACTCTATCATGGTGACATGATGTGACACCTCCATCCTCTATCTTAGCGATATGATTCCTCTACCCTCTATTACAGTGATGTACCATCTCTATCCTCTACCATTGTGACAAGACTCCTCTGTCCTCTACAATAATGTTGTCTTTTGGCTTGTCTGTTCTCTAATATAGTGACAACCTGGGACACCCCTGTCCTCCATCATAGTGTCATGCTTTGACTCCTTTGTCCTCTGATATATTAACATGATGTGACACCTCCATCCACTGTCATAGTGATATTATGTGACACCTCCATCCTCTATTCTAGTGTAATCCTTTGACTCCTGTCCGCTATCATAGTGATGTGATGTGTCTCATCTGACTTCTATTATAGTATCGTCCTTTGTCTCCTCTGTCCTCCACTATAGGGACATGCTGTGACACCGCTGTTGTTACCAGAGTTGGGGTTCTCTGTGCATTCTGGTCCGGGGGTCTGATGTTCACCAATAAATCCAAACATTCATTATCAGGTTCCAAGTGGTGAGATCCCTTCTACATTGGATTCAAACTATAATATTTTCATCATCACAGTCAATAAAATGAGTAATTAGGCCACCAATACACAGGGAGTTACACAAGCCAGCCATGTGTCAGCAGGGGGGACGTGCTCTTAGGAAGTGTGAGGACCTGCTGTTGGATGCACTGAAGAGGAATTAGTTCACATCACTTCCCGTTTTTCTTCTTATTTAGAAAAAAAAATGAAGTTTCCGTGTTTCCTTTCACTGACATTCTGACTAAAATACTACAGTATAGGTCAAATAAAGGCTTCTACAAAATAACAAAACCACCCAACAACATAAAACTATCAACGACAAGTGGTGTCATCCTTGAACCTCAGAGGAGCTTCAATCCTTCTAATAAACAGTGCTGTGAAAAAGTAATTGCCCCCTAAACCTAATAACTGGTTGTGCTACCCTTGGCAGCAACAACTGCAATCGAGCGTTTGTGAAAACTGTCAATGAGTCTTCACATTGATGTGGAGCAATTTTGGCCCACTCTTCTTTGCAGAATTGCTTTAATTTAGCCACATTGGAGGGTTTTCCAGCATGAACGGCCTGTGTAAGGTCATTATACAGCATCTGAATTGGATTTAAGTCCGGGCTTTGACTAGGCCACTCCAAAACCTAAATTTTGCTTTGTTTGAACCATTTGGAGGTGGACTTGCTGTTGTGTTTCAGATCATTGTCCTGCTGCATAACCCAAATGCACTTGAGCTTGAGGTCACAAACTGATGGCCGGACATTCTCCTTTAGGATTTTCTGGTAGAGCTCAAAATTCATGGTTCCATCAATTATGGAAAGTCGTCCAGGTCCTGAAGCTGCAAAGCAGCCCCAGACCATCACGCTACCACCACCATGACTGAATGTTGGTATGATGTTCTTTTTATGAAATGCTGTATTAGTTTTATGCCAGATGTAACGGGGCGCACACCTTTAATTTTTTGTCTCACCAGTCCACAGAATATTTGCCTAAAAGTCTTGGGGATAATCAAGATGTTTTTTGGTAAATGTGAGATGAGCCTTTGTGTTCTTTTTGGTTAGCAGTGGCTTTGGCCTTGGAACTCTCCCATGGATGCCATTTTTGCCCAGTCTCTTTCTTATTGTTGAATCATGAACACCGATCTTACCTGAGGCGAGTGAGGCCTGCAGTTCTTTAGATGTTGTTCTGGGTTCTTTTATGACCTCCTGGATGAATCGTCGTCATGCTCTTGGAGTAATTTTTGTAGGCCGGCCACTCCTGGAAAGGTTCCAAGTTATCTCTATTTGTGGATAATGGCTCTTCCCGTGGTTCACTGGAGTTCCAAAGCCTTAGCAATGGCTTTGAAACCCTTCCTAGACCTATACATGTACATTACTTTGTTTCTAACCTGTTCTTTAATTTTGTTAGATTGTGGCATGATGTGTGTTTTTTTTTGTGATCTGTTAGCATGCTTCACTTTGTCAGACAGCTTCTATTTATCTGATTTCTTGATTCAACAGGTCTGGCAGTAATCAGGCCTAGGTGTGGCAAATCCAATTTAACTCAGCTTTCCAAAAAATTGTGGTTAATCACAGTTCATTCATGATTTAGCATGGAAGGGGGCAATTATTTTTTTACCTAGAGCCAGGCAGGTTTGAACAGCCTTTTTTCCTTTAATAAGTGGAATAATAATTTAAAAACTGCATCTTGGATTTACTCAGGTTATCTTCATGTAATATTAAAATTTGTTGGATGATCTGAATCATTTAAGTGTGAGAAATATGCAAAATAATAAAAAAAATCAGGAAGGGGGCAAATACTTTTTCACAGCACTGTAGATGTCCTGGCCTATGTGGAAGCTTTATACCTCAAGAAGAAGAAAAGCCTCCAGCTCTCTGTAGGATGATGAAGAGGGGGTTCCTGGTGTACTGTGAACACTGTTGGGGTTGTTTAGAAGTTTGTGGTTGGGACACAATCCTCCTGTAACAATGCCCCCCTCTGCTCTCATTGGCCAGAAGTGACTTTCTTCTTGCACAGTGTCCCCTGCTTATAGTCAGTATCTTAGTGCTGCCTGTTTCTTTTCCTCTTGCCTGTTTGGCCATGGGATCTCTGACACAATATTTTGGCACCACAAGCCCAAGGTTCAGGGCTTGTGATAGCTTTGTCTACACTGGCCCCGTACTATATGCCCTGAATCTTGATTCTGACCATAGTAGCTACACTGGACGACTTTCCATAATTGATGGAACCATGAATTTTGAGCTCTACCAGAAAATCGTAATGGAGAATGTCCGGCCATCAGTTCATGACCTCAAGCTCAAGTGCACTTGGGTTATGCAGCAGGACAATGATCCGAAACACAACAGCAAGTCCACCTCCAAATGGTTCAAACAAAGCAAAATTTAGGTTTTGGAGTGGCCTAGTCAAAGCCTGGACTTAAATCCAATTGAGATGCTGTATAATGACCTTACACAGGCCGTTAATTGACCCCCTGGCCCATGTGGAAGCTTTATACCTCAAGAAGAAGAAAAGCCTCCAGCTCTCTGCAGGATGATGAAGATGGAAATCTACCACATGTTTGTCTCTCCATAACTTCTATTATGTTTAGATCTGGTGGTTGGGGAGGCCATGGAGGGGGTTCCTGGTGTACTGTGAACACTGTTGGGGTTGTTTAGAAGTTTGTGGTTGGGACACAATCCTCCTGTAACAATGCCCCCCTCTGCTCTCATTGGCCAGAAGTGACTTTCTTCTTGCACAGTGTCCCCTGCTTATAGTCAGTATCTTAGTGCTGCCTGTTTCTTTTCCTCTTGCCTGTTTGGCCATGGGATCTCTGACACAATATTTTGGCATCACAAGCCCAAGGTTCAGGGCTTGTGATAGCTTTGTCTACACTGGCCCCGTACTATATGCCCTGAATCTTGATTCTGACCATAGTAGCTACACTGGACGACTTTCCATAATTGATGGAACCATGAATTTTGAGCTCTACCAGAAAATCGTAATGGAGAATGTCCGGCCATCAGTTCATGACCTCAAGCTCAAGTGCACTTGGGTTATGCAGCAGGACAATGATCCGAAACACAACAGCAAGTCCACCTCCAAATGGTTCAAACAAAGCAAAATTTAGGTTTTGGAGTGGCCTAGTCAAAGCCTGGACTTAAATCCAATTGAGATGCTGTATAATGACCTTACACAGGCCGTTAATTGACCCCCTGGCCTATGTGGAAGCTTTATACCTCAAGAAGAAGAAAAGCCTCCAGCTCTCTGCAGGATGATGAAGATGGAAATCTACCACATGTTTGTCTCTCCATAACTTCTATGATGTTTAGATCTGGTGGTTGGGGAGGCCATGGAGGGGGTTCCTGGTGTACTGTGAACACTGTTGGGGTTGTTTAGAAGTTTGTGGTTGGGACACAATCCTCCTGTAACAATGCCCCCCTCTGCTCTCATTGGCCAGAAGTGACTTTCTTCTTGCACAGTGTCCCCTGCTTATAGTCAGTATCTTAGTGCTGCCTGTTTCTTTTCCTCTTGCCTGTTTGACCATGGGATCTCTGACACAATATTTTGGCATCACAAGCCCAAGGTTCAGGGCTTGTGATAGCTTTGTCTACACTGGCCCCAAACTATATGCCCTGAATCTTGATTCGGACAATAGTAGCCTGCTTTGACCCTAGCCTTTTCCTGGATTACTATATCATCTGTTGCCTGTTCCAGCCTCAAACTGTCTCTAAATTACACTTTGCCTTCTGCCTGCCCTGAACTCAGACTTTCTCTAAATTACTCTTGGTCAGCTGCCTGTCCCAAACTCAGACTGTGTCTGGTTCATGTTTTGTCCCCTGTCTGCTCTGACTTCAGATTTTCTCTGGATTATGCTTTACCTGCAGCCTGCTCTGACCTCAGACTGTCTCTGTATCATGCTTCATCTGCCACCTGCCCTGACCTCAGACTGTCTCTGAATTATGTTTTGCCTGCTGCCTGCCCCGACCTCGGACTGTCTCTGGACTATGCTTCTATTGCTACCTGCCCTGACCTTGGACTGTCTTTGGACCACGTATTTGTCAGCTGCCCGCCCTGGCCTCAAACTGTCTCTGGGTTGTGCTTTACCTGTTGCCTGCCCTGACCTCGGACTGTGTCTGTATCATGCTTCATTTGCCACCTGCCCTGACCTCAGACTGTCTCTAAATTATGCTTTGCCTGCCCCGACCTTGGACTGTCTTTGGATCACGCATTTGTCAGCTGCCTGCCCTGGCCTCAAACTGTCTCTGGGTTGTGCTTTACCTGTTGCCTGCCCCGACCTCGGACTGTGTCTGTATCATGCCTCATTTGCCACCTGCCCTGACCTCAGACTGTCTCTGAATTATGCTTTGCCTGCCCCGACCTCTGACTGTCTTTGGATCACGCATTTGTCAGCTGCCCGCCCTGGCCTCAAACTGTCTCTGGGTTGTGCTTTACCTGTTGCCTGCCCTGACCTCGGGCTGTGTCTGTATCATGCTTCATCTGCCACCTGCCCTGACCTCAGACTGTCTCTGAATTATGCTTTGCCTGAACCGACCTCTGACTGTCTCTGGACTATGCTTCTATTGCTACCTGCCCTGACATTGGACTGTCTTTGGACCACGCATTTGTCAGCTGCCTGCCCTGGCCTCAAACTGTCTCTGGGTTATGCTTCACCTGCTGCCTGTCCTTACTTCTGACTGTCTCTGGATTACTCTCTGCTACTTGCACTAATCTCAGACTGTCTTTGGATTATGTTTTGCCTGCTGCCTGCCCCAAACTTTGACTGACTCTGGATTATGCTTATTGTCTGCTGCCTGCCCACGACCAGCCTCTGGACTTTGTTATGGGAAAACTCACCAGCTGGGTTACAGTACATATATTATACTCCTGAAGACCACAGGTACTCTTTTCTTTTATAGAGAAAAACACTCCAGCGCTCAAGCAGCAACGCACCCAATGGTGTCATCGCAACACTTTGCCTGATGCAGCCCTCCTCAGACGGGGGAATCTTCAACAATCTGTAAAAACACACGGGAAGGCATGATTGATAGACTAAATCATTTCAGGGGGTCGTGCCCTCTTCTTCAGAGCTAATCCAACCTGGTGAAACCCAACACTTTAAATGCTCGCACATTACCGGCAACTCCCCCCCTCACTGAGAATGTGGGGGGAACCAATCAGTCACTATACTGTCAAAAGTATTGGGACGCCTGCCTTTACACGCACATGAACTGTAATGACCTCCCAGTCTTAGTCTGTAGGGTTCAATACTGAGTTGGCCCACCCTTTGCAGCTATAACAGCTTCAACTCTTCTGGGAAGGCCGTCCACAAGGTTTAGGAGGGTGTCTATGGGAATGTTTGATCATTCTTCCAGAAGTGCATTTGTGAGGTTAGGCACTGATGTTGGACAAGAAGGCCACATATATTTTTTGACATATATATATATATATATATATATATATATATATATATATTTTTTTTTTTTTTTTTTTGACATACTGTGTATATTACATTACATCAGGAGCAACCTAGTGACCTTCAAGGTGGCTGCCTATTCCATTATGGATCTACTGCCAGTTAGCTGTTGGCAGTGCACATTGAATCTCGATGACCATAGGTGACCATAGATGACCAAGACCAAAGACATCTGATGGTGGAAGTGTTCTGAATGGCCCTTCCATTAATTTGAGGACCCTGTGACAATTTCTGTTGACTTCAGAAATATGAAAATAATAATAATATGACCTCTCGTCTTGAGTTCGGTTTGTTGAAGCTGTGTGTCCATGTTTGGAAAATTAAGTTTTTTTTTTTTCTCAATAATAATTTTTTTTTTTCTCCTCAATAATTTTTTTTTTTCCCCCAACAAACCTGTAATTTTGATGCTGACTCTTTGGGAACCTTGCTTTTGGGCCCATGTTGGTTTGAGAACTCATATGTGAAAGTGCCTTGGGGCACATCAGTGTTATGGTGGACACCTACAGTACCACTTGGTAATTAGCCAACATGACTCACAGTGGCCAGGCTTGTGTGATTCTAACTATTATTTTTGTGTAATATAATAATAGGAGACTTCTGCTGTGTGAGATAAAGAATGACCATGGAAATAATATCAGTCATGTGACCTCCTGGATGATGAAATATTTAACTGGAAATGACAGAGGGAGGAGAAATTATACAGAGGAAACATCTACAGAGAAGGAACTTCTTCTATTATTATAACCTGACACTACGAGGTGAGAGAAGAACCTACATCTACAGTATCTCATCCATCCATCTATCTATCTATCTATCTATCTATCTATCTATCTATCTATCTATCTATCTATCTATCTATCTATCTATCTATCTATCTATCTATCTATCTATCTATCTATCTATCTATCTATCTATCTAAAAATCTCTTTAATATTTTATCCTCCACATTCAGATCATGTCTGTGAAATACGAGGATTTCCAAAGTCTTGAGGAGGACACAAAACAATCGAATGGAGCTGGAGTAACCAACCAGATTCGTCAAGGTATGAAAATCTGATACTGAGAATTACACCCGGGACACAGGACAGGAGAAGTAGTAATGTGCAGATTTGGATACTTTTGTATTTGATCGGTAGTTTGGGGTTGTCCTGTAGTAGATATGTGACTGTGTATTTGGTAACGTATTAGCATTGAACGGTCATCGTTTTCTTCTGTTATCAGCAATCATGATGAAGAGACGGGTCCCAGAACCTTCCTCCACCCTCATCTGCTCCCTGTCAGCAGTCTGCACTGGACTCATCTTCATCATCATCATCCTCATCGTCACCATCACACGTGAGTTCCCACCATCTTCCCACCACATTGTCACAGTTCAGGAACATTACTGAGTGTTCAAAAAAAAATATATTATTACTGTAGATAAAAAGTATAATTTCTAGAATATTACTTTGTATTTCTCTATCTTCCGTCTGATCAATGTTTATAAACAATGTTATTTTGTATCTCTCTATCTCCTGTCTGAATAATGTTTATAAACAATGTTACTTTGTATCCTTCTGTCTCCTGTCTGAACAATGTTTATAAACAATGTTACTTTGTATCTCTCTATCTCCTGTCTGATCAATGTTTATAAACAATGTTACATTGTATATTTCTATCTCCCATTTGATCAATGTTTATAAACAATGCTACTTTGTATCTCTCTATCTCCTATATGATCGATGTTTATAAACAATTTTACTTTGTATCTCCCTATCTCCTGTCTGATCAATGTTTATAAACAATGTTACTTTGTATCTCTCTATCTGATCAATGTTTATAAACAATGTTGCTTTGTATCTCTCTATCTCCGATCTGATTGATGTTTATAAACATGGTTACTTTGTATCTCTCTATCTCCTGTCTGATCAATGTTTATAAACAATGTATCTCTCTATCTCCTGTCTGATCAATGTTTATAAACAATGTTACATTGTATATTTCTATCTCCCGTTTGATCAATGTTTATAAACAATGCTACTTTGTATCTCTCTGTCTCCTATATGATCAATGTTTATAAACAATGTTACTTTGTATCTCTCTATCTGATCAATGTTTATAAACAATGTTGCTTTGTATCTCTCTATCTCCTGTCTGATTAATGTTTATAAACAATGTTACATTGTATATTTCTATCTCCCGTTTGATCAATGTTTATAAACAATGTTACTTTGTATCTCTCTATCTGATCAATGTTTATAAACAATGTTACTTTGTATCTCCCTATCTCCTGTCTGATCAATGTTTATAAACAATGTTACTTTGTATCTCCCTATCTCCTGTCTGATCAATGTTTATAAACAATGTTACTTTGTATCTCTCTATCTCCTGTCTGACCAATGTTTATAAACAATGTTACTTTGTATTTCTCTATCTGCTGTCTGATCAATGTTTATAAACAATGTTTCTTTGTATCTCTCTACCTCCTGTCTGAATAATGTTTATAAACAATGTTACTTTGTATCTATCTCCTGTCTGATCAATGTTTATAAACAATGTTACTTTGTATCTCTCTATCTCTTGTCTGATCAATGTTATAAACAATGTTACTTTGTATCTCTCTATCTCCTGTCTGATCAATGTTTATAAACAATGTAACTTTGTATCTCTCATTTACTGCAGCAGGAAGGCATGGGCAGGCTGGATCACATACCAGCCTCCTCCGTGTTAGGGGCATGCAGTGCACTGGACAGAGCGGATTGCGGCTCCCGCTGTGCGATCACATGATCACAATGTCAACAAGTTGTTATGAATGAGGTTCATTCATAACAGCTGTGATTCCTATAGTGATGCTGTGATTGGCCCACAGCTGTCACATGCTACCTGGGCCAGTCACAGCACCCCGTACCATCTGATAGCTGTTGGCCAATCACAGCACAATAGTAAATCACAGCTGTTATGAGTGTAACCCATTCAAAAAAAAAACTTTAATTCAAACCCATTTTTTTTTTCAGAAATAGGAAGAGATGACCCGGCCGCGCACACCTCACCCGTCCCGAGTGGTTAGCAGGTAAAAGCAGCCTCAGCTCCATTCATCCAGATGATGACTCCAACACATTTTGCCCCTGCCCCTGGGGCTTAATCATGGCGAATGGGGCAAAACATGTTGGAGTCATGGTCTGGATAAATGCAGCTGAGGTGCTTTTACCCGCTAACCTCTCGGGACGGGTGAGGTGTGCGCGGCCGGGTCATATCTTCTCATTTCTACAGTATGCTTTGGGATGAACCTTTCCTCAGCCTGCACCCTCACTGGTTAGCAGCATTTAACTAATCGGACCTTGACAATCTGAGTGGGTCCTTTAAATATTTATCATGGGACCCAAAATAATTTTGTCTCATCTACTGGTATAACCTCCTCTGCTTTCTTCAGCTGGTGCACTAATTTCCAGAAGGCATAGGATGGACTGTTCACCCAACATCCATGTGTAGAAATCCAAAACGATCTGTTACTTCTCTCATCAACTGGAATGTAATGAGGTGCATTTTCTTCCGGCAGGTCAAGGGGTGGGTGAGACGGAACACAGCCTGGAGGTGAAGCTGAGAAATATGAGTATCGAGGTGCACTCCAGAGTGGACCAACTATATGAAGAGAGTAAGTGGGGACTTTGGGTTGTATGGGGGGGAAGGGTGATGTGGAGGTTCTTGTCTTCTCACCCTGTGAATGTTCTTCTTTTCCAGATTCACGGATGATGGAGAAACTGACAGCCATTGAAAGCTTTATGAATGATTTCAATGGTAGGTTTGGGGGTTTGGAGGTTGGGGGGCATAAGCTGTCACCTGTGAACTATCTGGGCAGTGATAACATTCAGGATGTAAACAAAGGGCAGTTGACCCCAACAAGTGCTATCAGTTGCAATGGCGACCCTAGGGGGGGCAGAGGGGGCCCTGACCCCCCCAACATTATTGCTGGGCCCCACCATGTGCCCCCCCAAAAAAAAAATTTTTTTTTTTTTTTACAAAAAAGCAATTTATTTTTGTTTGTATTCATATCGGATGTGCCGCATCTTACTCGGGCCACCGCTGGGGTAACACAGTCTCTATTGAGAGGGAGAACGTCCCCAGTCAGCTCCTGCGGGTGATTCCTCCCCCCTCCCTCTGCTCGCTAACACTGCATAATGCGAGCGCTCACACAACCACGGCCGCCCGATCTACTCCTTCCCCTGCATCCTCATTGGCAGGGAGAAGAGCGAGTTGCAGGAAGGACTCCACCAGGACTCTCAGTTACTGAAAAAACAGACTGATTTCTCCTGTCCTTAGGACAGGAGAACCAGCCTGTAAATTCCAAGAGATGCCAGACCAGTGCTGTCAATAGCAGGGGCAGGACAGCAAGAGGAGGCTAGGGAACCCCACAGTGGCAGAATACCAGGGCCCGGAGGCAAGACAACCTTTGCAACCCTAATAGTTTTCCCACTGCTTTGGATCCTTATATTTTCTTGGTATGCTGGTGACATATATCGCTTGTTTTCTGCCACCCTGGGGGGCCCCAATACAGTAGGAAGGGAGCTCTCTGCAGAACATGTGAAAGAGCCGTTGTGGGGTCGTAGTAAAGGGGTAAAGGGCCCCAGGATAGATATATCTTTCTATATATATTTTTTTTTTTTGCATTTTATATTGCCCCCCTATTTTTGTCCCTGTCCCCCCATGTGCCCCCCCTTAATATGAAAGCTGGAGACGCCACTGATCAGTTGATGAGATGCGCAGGACTAGGGATGAGCCCGCGGTTCGAGGCGAACGTAAGTTCCAGTCGAACATCAGGAGTTCGCTCCTTCACCGATTACTGAACATTATGGGGCGTTCGTGGGAAATTCGAGCGCCCGCGGAAAACACGCCATAATGAACAGCGAGACCGTCAATGCACGGCGCGATCGCAGTGCATTGATGGCTGCTGATTGGTCAAAGCATGCACCTGACCTGCATGCTTTGGCCAATCACAGCGCGCTCTGCTGTGAGAGCCATGATTGGCCAAAGGCAGGGTGCCTTCGGCCAATCATGGCTCAGGTGGCTGAGTCCACGCCCCACACTATGTAAGACTGCTTACACGGCAGACGTACATAATTTTATGAATGAGAGCAGCAAAATTACATTTGTAAAGGAAAAAATTTGAAAGCGGCTGTAATGTATTGCCGGATCCCGGCAATATAGATAAAAGTCATTGAAAAAAAATGGCATGGGTCCCCCCCCTCCCAGTCCATTGCCAGGCCCTTTGGGTCTGGTATGGATATTAAGGGGAACACCGCACCAAAATTTTAAAAAAAATTGCGTGGGGGTCCCCCCAAAATCCATACCAGGCCCTTCAGGTCTGGTATGGATTTTAAGGGGAACCCAGAGCCAAAATTTAAAAAAAAATGTCGTAGGGGCCCCCAAAATCCATACCAGACTCTTAACCGAGCACGGAACCTGGCAGGCTGCAGGAAAAGGGGGGGGGGCGAGAGAGCACCCCCGCTTCCTGAACCGTACCAGGCCACATGCCCTCAACATGGGGAGGATGCTTTGGGATCCCCCCCAAACCACCTTGTCCCCATGTTGATGGGGACAAGGACCTCATCCCCACAACTCTTGCCCGGTGGTTGTAGGGGTCTGCGGGCGGGAGGGTTTATCGGAATCTGGAAGCCCCCTTTAACAAGGGGACCCCCAGATCCCGGGCCCCCCCTCCCTATGTGAATGGGTATCGGGTACATTGTACCCCTACACATTCACCAAAAAAAGTGTCAAAATGGTAAAAATGACAGTAGACATTTTGGGACAATTCCTTTATTAAAAAAAAAAAAAAGTGTCCTGTGATGCCCATTCATCTTCGATCACAGCATCTGACGGACCGAGAAAAAAAAAAAAAAGAAAACGGAAAAAACACCACCTCCATGGAAGGCTCCCGCTGATTGCAGGCTTTCTGCATTGACAGCTGTTATATATGTGAGGGCAGGGTCACCCGTTTACATCACCGTGTGGCCCCGCCCTCAGCTATATAACTTCTGTCATTGCAAAAACCCTGCAATCAGCAGGAGCCTCCCATGGAGGTGGAGTTTTTTCTGTTTTCTTTTTTTTCTTTCACATTTCATCAGATGCTGTGATCGAAGATGAATGGGCATTGCAGGACTTTTCCCAAATTGTCTACTGTCATTTTTACTAATTTTGACACTTTTTTTGGTGAATGTGTAGGGGTACAATGTACCCGATACCCCTTCACATGGGGGGGCAAGATCTGGGGGTCCCCTTGTTAAAGGGGGCTTCCAGATTCCAATAAGCCCCCCCGCCCGCAGACCCAAACCACCGGGCAAGGGTTGTGGGGATGAGGTCTTTGTCCCCATCAACATGGGGACAAGGTGTTTTGGGGGGGACCCCAAAGCATCCTCCCCATGTTGAGGGCATGTGGCCTAGTAGGGTTCAAGAGGGGGGCGCTCTCTCCTCCCCCCCTTTTCCTGTGGCCTGCTAGGTTGCGTGCTCGGATAAGGGTCTGGTATGGATTTTGGGGGGACCCCTACACCATTTTTTTTTACATTTTGGCTCTGGGTTCCCCTTAAAATCCATACCAGACCTGAAGGGCCTGGTATGGATTTTGGAGGGGACTCCTACGCAATTTTATTTTAAAATTTTGGTGCGGGGTTCCCCTTTTTATCCATACCAGACCCAAAGGGCCTGGTAATGGACTAGGGGGGCGGAGGGAACCCATGCCTTTTTTTTTCCATGATTTTTAATTTCCAGGACCCGACAATACATTACAGCCGCAAGCAATTTTAAATTACTTTTTTCCTTTAGAAATGTAATTTTGCTGTGGTACTGTTCTAAACATGGGAAAGATGCACTACTTTACAGGCAGACTAAGGAGACCCCCTAGGCATAATATTTAAAGGAATTTTTCATTTTTATTGTTTCACTTTAAGCATTATTAAAATCACTGCTCCCGAAAAAACGTCCATTTTTAAAACTTATTTTTGCATTGATACATGTCCCCTGGGGCAGGACCCAGGTCCCCAAACACTTTTTATGGGAATAACTTGCATATAAGCCTATAAAATGAGCACTTTTGATTTTTCATGTTCGTGTCCCATAGATTTTAACGATGTTTGCGTGTTCGTACGGATTTTTCGTCTGTTCGCAAGTTCTGGTGCGAACCGAACCGGGGGGTGTTCGGCTCATCCCTACTCAGGACATGGAGGAGATGCAAAGACCAACAAGGCCCCATACACCTTACATGAACAGTCTCTCTGTGGTCTCTTTATCTTTTCATAAGCACCAAATCAACCAATGACAGATTGGCAATCTGAGGATCTCCTATGTCAATTTTCTAATTCTGAAGGCTGAGTGAGCTAATCTCAACCAGGGTTCTGTAGAACCCTAGGATTCCTTCAGGGGTTGTTAGGTATTCCTGTGGTGGATTGACCTCTCAGATGTTGGTGCCTGCACAGTTCCTCGGCTAATGTCACCCCGCAGAACCAACTGCATGGCAGCAATGATAACAGTAGTGACCTGTTTAGAGATGGATGCTTTCCACTAACCACCAATGTAAGGGGGGCACTTCTTCACAGACCACCCAGGGGTGTTACACTGACCCTGTAGGTCTGTATTCATTTCTTTTATGGCCATTTTAAGCTACCAAATCGTGTATATTATTCACTGCAAGTGGTTATATCAGGGTTATGGCTGCAGCTGTCAGCCATAACCTCAGTATCAAAAATTCCAGGCAGTGATGCTCTAACAAGTAAAAGCAAGCCTAGCGGCTAATTAGCCACTGGATTGCTTTTATAGGCAATGGAAGGGATCCCCGCACGCCTCCCTCTGGTGCCTCTTTAGGCTTTCCTGTTCCGGTAAGGAGCCCAGGATCTGATTCGGCAGTTGTGCCGGCTTACAATAGAGGTGACTGGAAACAAAATCGTCTCTGATCACCTCTATGGTCTAGTAGACCGCAAGGGACAAATATTTTTGTCACTTCCAGCTAGGACAGATGTAGACACTGCCATTTTTTTTGGAAAGCATGAGATCAATGTTTTTATTTTGGATCTCATGCTTTCAAGGATAGTGGAGAGATCTGAGGTCCTACAGACCCCAGATGTCTCCATAGAAAGGACCAATCATGCTTTTATTATATCACATGGGATCTTTACATTTCTCATGATAGAAATAAAAGTAAAAAAAAAAAAGATGGACAGTGTAAAAATGGTATATTCCTTTAAATACAGTAATATACCTATTTTTAGACTGCCTCTCATTTTTCATATGCCTTTGCTTCTGCGCGCAAGCTCGGTGGGACAGGGCGCTTTCAGGTTTTTTTTTCTTATTTATATTTTTATATTACTTTTTATTTTTTATTTATACACTGTCTTTAAAAAAAAAAAAAAAAAAAAAAAAAAAAAGGGTAAACATCCCTTATAATAGAAAAAAAAGCATGACAGGACCTCTTAAATGTGAGATCTGGGGTCAAAAAGACCTCAGATCTCGTATTTACACTTAAAAGCAATAAAAAAAAAATTAACAATAAAAAAAAATCCCCTTTAGGACCATTGGGTGGAAGTGACGTTTGACGTCGCTTCTGTCATCCAATGGTATGGAGCCGAGTGGGGGCCATCTTTCCCTCACTCGACTCCATGCCTCAGAGGGGAAAGGACACGATCGTCTCTGTCGCTACCGGTGGGTCCGGTAAGCGGCGGAGACCACCACTGGGGAGCGGCGGGAGGGGAGGGGGCACCTCTCCCACTGCCGAATAAAAGTGATCTTGCGGCGAATCCGCCGCAGAGACCACTTTTATCTGAAAGCGGAACACAGAACAGCCGCAGTATAATGATGGTGGGCGGTCCGTAAGTGGTTAATGTTTCATGAAAAAATTTTTCATTTTAAGCATTTTTTGGGGGGGGGCTTTGATACATTGATACATGCTCCCCAGGGCAGTGCCCATCCCTCCATGCCTCTTAGCCTAGACAGCAGTGACCAATACTCGTTTTTAACATTTGGCTCCCATTGACTTCAAAGGAGTTCGGACTCAGAAATGTTAGCCAAACCCTGCTTGAACTGAACCCAGGTACATTTGGTTTATTCCTACTCAGAAATGTGTATATAGCTCAGCCTCTTTCTGAATAGATATTTATACCGTATAGATCCGTAAAGATACTTCCAGGACACAGTAGAATTAGGGAAGCATTCTGGATAAAATTACGAAAGCATAAAAGCCAGTTGGTCACATTCTGGAGATCACTGAGGTCAACGTTCAGGTAAACTATGTTGTATGTCTAGGTATCTACAGGCTTGGAAATTTCAGTTTGTAAATGGATATAAAACTGTCAAAAAGACAGAATTTAGAGAGTTGTGGTTAATGATTCTTACTCTGAATGGTCTAAGGCAGGGATATGCAATTAGCGGACCTCCAGCTGTTGCAAAACTACAAGTCCCATAATGCCTCTGGGTGTCATGCTTGTGGCTGTCAGAGTCTTGCTATGCCTCATGGGACTTGTAGTTCTGCAACAGCTGGAGGTCCGCTAATTGCATATCCCTGGTATAAGGTTATCAGTGGGGTACCCAAAGGTTCAGTGCTGGGACCCTTACTTTTTAATATCTTTATAAATGATATTGGGTCTGGGATTTAAAGTACCATTTGCAGATGACACCAAGCTATGCAGTGGAATAACGTCCTTACAGGATGTCTCCAATTTACAAGCCGACCTCAATGCTCTGTCTAATTGGGCGAGTATGTGGCAAATGAGGTTTAACCACTTCCCGCCCGCCCTATAGCGGATTGACGTCCGGGAAGTGGTTCTGTTATCCTGACTGGGCGTCATATGACGTCCAGCAGGATAACATGCTGCAGCGTGCCCCCGGGGGCGCGCATCGCGGCGATCGGTGGAGCGGTGTGTCAGCCTGACACACCGCTACACCGATCTTGGTAAAGAGCCTCCGGCAGAGGCTCTTTACCACATGATCAGCCGTGTCCAATCACGGCTGATCACGCTGTCAATGGGAAGAGCCGTTGATCGGCTCTTCCTCACTTGCGTCTGACAGACGCGAGCAGAGGAGAGCCGATCGGCGGCTCTCCTGGCAGGGGGGGTCTGCGCTGATTGTTTATCAGCGCAGCCCCCCCTCAGATCACCACACTGGACCACCAGGGATCGCCACTAGGACCACCAGGGAAGGGGCAACGTGGATGGCCAGGTATGTACCCCATGGCCATCCACATGTGCCCAATCTGTGCCGATCAGTGCCCACAAATGGGCACTGATTGGCACCATTATGTCCCAGATCTGCCCAGCAATGCCCAGATCTGCCCAGCAATGTTTTTTCAGTGCCACCTGTCATTGCTCATCGGTGCCACCTGTCAGTGCCCATCTGTGCCCATCAGTGCCCACCTATCAGTGCCCGTCAGTGCCACACATCAGTGCCACCCATAAGTACCCATCAGTGCCACCCATATGTACCAATAAGTGCCGCCTATGAGTGCCCATCGGTGCCACCTATGAGTGCCCATCAGTGCCACATACCAGTGCCACCTATCAGTGCCCATCAGTGCCACCTATCAGTGCCCATCAGTGTCGCCCATCAGTGCCCATCATCAGTGCCCGTTAGTGCCACCTCATCAGTGCCACCTCATTGGTGCCACCTCATCTGTGCCCATCAGTGCCGCCGTATCAGCGCCCGTCAGTGCAGCCATATCAGTGCCCTTCGTTGAAGGAGAAAACGTACTTATTTACAAAAAATTTTAACAGAAACAAAGAAAAACTTGTTTTTTTTCGAAATTTTCGGTCTTTTTTTATTTGTTGCGCAAAAAATAAAAACCGCAGAGGTGATCAAATACCACCAAAAGAAAGCTCTATTTGTGGGAACAAAATGATAAAAAATTTGTTTGGGTACAGTGTTGTATGACCGCGCAATTTTCATTCAAATTGCAACAGCACTGAAAGGTGAAAATTGGTCTGGGCGGGAAGGTGTCTAAGTGCCTGGTATTGAAGTGGTTAATGTTGATAAATGTAAAGTTCTGTACTTGGGGGCTAAGAATATGCATCATACATACTAGGGGGAGTACAACTGGGGGAATCCATAGTGGAGAAGGATCTGGGGGTTTTGGTAGATCATAAGCTCAATAATAGCATGCAATGCCAAGCTGCGGTTTCCAAAGCGAGCAAAGTCCTTTCTTGTATTAAGAGAGGTATGGACTCTAGAGAGAGAGATATCATTTTGCCCCTGTACAAATCATTAGTAAGACCTCATCTGGAATATGCAATTCAGTTTTGGGCACCAGTTCTCAAAAAGGATATCGGGGAACTGGAGAAAGTGCAGAGAAGGGCAACCAAACGGATAAGAGGCATGGAGGAGATCAGCTATGAGGAAAGATTAGAGGAACTGAATTTATTCTCTCCTGAGAAGAGGTGATTAAGGGGGGATATGATCACCATGTACAAATACATACGTGGTCCATATAGTGAACTTGGTGTTGAGTTATTCACTTTATGGTCAACACTGAGGACAAGGGGTCACTCTTTACGCCTAGAGGAAAAGAGATTTAATCTCCAAATATGGAAAGGTTTCTTCACAGTAAGAGCTGTGAAAATGTGGAATAGACTCCCTCCAGAGGTGGTTCTGGCCAGCTCAGTAGATTGCTTTTAGAAAGGCCTGGATACTTTCCTAAATGTACACAATATAACTGGTTACTGACATTTATAGGTAAAATTGATCCAGGGAAATTCTGATTGCCTCTCGGGGGATCAGGAAGGAATTTTTTCCCCTGCTGTAGCAAATTGGATCATGCTTTGCTGGGGTTTTTCGCGTTCCTCTGGATCAACTGTGGGTATAGAATTGTGTATATGAGATTGTTTGATATTATTTTTTATTTATTTATTTTTATGGTTGAACTAGATGGTCTTTTTTTCAACCTGACTAACTATATAAACTATGTATCATTTAACCTCTTGGTCTTCTTGAAATCCAGGGAGCTCCTTACTATAGTGAGCTGACAACACAGTGACTTTTCTGTAGTGAAATCCCAAGTAAGGTTGCCATCCCAGCCCAGTATTCCCCTGCTGGACTACAGAACCCCCAACCCCAATGTTATGGGGATGAGGAGAGGGGAAGAATCTGTATATGGCTCAGCGCTCCTGGGTAATGGCTTTTATGGGCAGCAGAAACATCTGAGAAGATGAGCATGTGTACAGTTTAGAGGTCTAAAGACTGATTTCCTGTCTCCTCAGAACACGGCGTGACAAGCAAAGTGAGGAATATCAAGTCGTTGGTGAACCTTTTTCTGTCGGATGAAATCACAGGTAAGAATAATAAGTTGTGTTAGATCTGTCCGATGCAAGCTTCCCAGGCACCAGTATTTCAGGCTATGCTTTGTTGCTTGGTGTCTAGGTCTACTTTGTAGACCTGATAGAAATATAAGGTGGCATGGACTTTTTAGGTCACCATCCCAAAAAACAGCACATAAAAAGTTCAAGAAAACTTTATTGACCACAGTTAAAGCACAAATGCAGTATACACTCACTTGCCACTTTATTAGGCACACCTGTTCAAATGCTTGGTAACACAAATTGCTAATCAGCCAATCACATGGCAGCAACTCAATGCATTTAGGGATCAAGGCATGGTGAAGACGACTTGCTGAAGTTTAAACCGAGCATCAGAATTGGGAAGAAGGGGGATTTAAGTGATTTTAAACATGGCATGGTTGTTTGTGCCAGACAGGCTGGTCTGAGTATTTCTGGGATTTTCACACACAACCATCTCTCAGGTTTACAGAGAATGGCAGGGAAAAGAGAAAATATCCAGTGAGCGGCAGTTGTGTGGAGGAAAATGCCTTGTTGATGTCAAAGGAGAATGGGCAGACTGGTTCCAGATGATAGAAAGGCAACAGTAACTCAAATAACCACTCGTTACATCCAAGGTATGCAGAATACCATCTCTGAACACACAACACATCCAACCTTGAAGAAGATGGTCTACAGCAGCAGAAGACCACACCGGGTGCCGCACCTGTCAGCTAAGAACAGGAAACTGAGGCTACAATTCACACAGGATCACCAAAATTGGACAATAGAAGATTGGAAAAATGTTGCCTGGTCTGATGAGTCTGAATTAAAGGTGCGACATTCAGATGGCAGGGTCAAAATTTGGCGCATGGATCCACCCTGCCTCATATCAATAGTTCAGACTGGTGGTGGGGGTGTAATGGGGTGGGCGATAATTTCTTGGCACACTTTTGGCCCCTTAGTACCAATTGAGCATGGATTAAACACCACGGCCTACCTGAGTATTGTTGCTGACCATGTCCATCCCTTTATGACTACAGTGTCCCCATCTTCTGATGGCTCCTTCCAGCAGGATAATGCACCATGTCACAAAGCTCCAATCATCTCCAATCATCTCACCACTGGACAATGAGGTCACTGTACTCCAATGGTCTCCACACTCACCACATCTCATCCAATAGAGCACCTTTGGGATGTGGTGGAACCGGGAGATTGGAATTATGGATGTGCAGCCGATAAACCTGCAGCAACTGTGTGATGTTATCATGTCACTGTGGAGCAAAATCTCTGAGGAACGTTTCCAACACCTTGTTGTATCTATGATACTGATACGGTCCAATCTGCTACTAGCAAGGTGGACCTATTAAAGTGACTGGTGAGTGTATATTAACATAGAACATGGATTGTTGCACCTCCTATTTGAGTAGTATATATCATGTTGTATATCCAAAAATATGGCACAAAGGACAATATATAAATCTGAAAACACTACAGATATAGTGCCAATTCACCTTATGAAGACTGTATCATGCCCACATGACCGCTGTGTTTCAAGACTTCCCCTTCCTCAGGGAAAAATCTGCTGGATTTTCATGATGAAAATGGAAAATGTGATAATAAACAAACAACCAAAAAAACACATTTTTTATTGTCATTGTGAAGATCGAATGGATTTTCCCTGAGGAAGGGCAAGTCTTAAAACACATCAAATAATCCAACCCACGAATACTTTGTGTCATTTCAATGGCCATGCCCAATCGAAAAGCCGAATGTGCAACTCCAAAAGGCATAGAGATCAATGAGGTCAATGTTCAGTTATAGAACAGATGTGTACACAAAAAAATAAAACAAGGGGGAACAGAGTACAAAAGTAGGAAGATATCGATATATGACCAAATGTTTTAAACATCTGGCTGTCCAAAACCATGGGCATGAATGTGGTGTTGCCACCATCCCTACAAGATGTTTGAGTGTTTTATGAAAACTGGGCAGTTTAATGTTCTTCAACACAATGCAATCTCCTTTTGGAAGCCAAAACTTTCCACTTTATGGATGGAATGAAGCAGGATTAGATCTTCTGTAATTTGTTTTTTTCTAGTGCCCCCAGTAGGGAGAGTTTTTTTCCAGGAAACAAGTTCCATTTTCTTTAACAGGGAAGCAAACAAAAATAAAAGTACTTTTCTCATAGAACCAGTAAGGAGCAGGACCTCCACTGAGGGATTCATTTCTGTCTGTGTCCTTTCAGAAGACATCTTTCTCCACTTTGTCTTCTGGTAACAATGTTATGTCACCAATGATGACGAGCAAATTAGTCATACAATCAGATGAATCTAAAAATGTTTTATTTTCCCGAATATGAGATGATTTTGTTCAGCCTGTATAAAGTTATGCAATTCATAAATGACTATTTACGAGACAAGTGCAAAACTGTGTTAGTTTTTGTTTCATTCATTTCTTTGTTTTGTTTTTCGGGTCACTCGTTATGATCGCAATTCGTAAATTCAAAAATTTGAAAATTTGTAAATTTAGAAATTTGTAAATTTGTAAATTTGTAAATTTGTAAATTCGTAAATTTGTAAATTCGGAAATTCGGAAATCCGAAAATAAGAAAATAAATACAAAAATACGAAAGAACGAAAATCTGAAAATTCAAAATAATAATAACTAACTAATAATAACTAAGAAATGTATAGGTATTGGAATTTAATTTCAAATTTGGCTGTTAGTAAACGTAACGAATACAAATTTATCCAAAGTTACGAATTATCCGAGATAACAAATGCCGCATCTAAACAAATGGAACGAAAAAAATGAATAATAAATAATAATAATAAAAAGTCTTTTTTATTATTATTATTGTTATTTATTAATATTAATTTGTTACGTTCCATTGCGGCATTCGGAACTTTGGATAATCCGTAACTTAAGATAAATTTGTATTCGTTACGTTCACTAACAGCCAACTTTAAAATGAAATTCCAGCACCTATAAATGTAATAGTTAGTTATTATTTCAGATTTTCGAATTTTTGGGTATTGGAATTTCCTTTCAAATTTGGCTGTTAGTAAACGTAACGAATACAAATTTATCTGAAGTTACGAATTATCCGAGATAACAAATGCCGCATCTAAACAAATGGAACGGAACTAATTCATAATAACTAATAATAATCAAAAGTTTTTATTATTATTATTGTTATTTATTATTATTAATTTGTTAAGTTCCATTCGTTTAGATGCTGCATTCGTTATTTCGGATAATTCGTAACTTCGGATAAATTTGTATTCATTACGATCACTAACAGCCAACTTTGAAATTAAATTCCCGTAGCTATAAATTTAATAGTTGGTAATTATTTCAGATTTTTGAATTTTCAGGTTTTCGGATTTTCAAATTTTGAATTTACGAATTTACGAATTAAGGAATTTTTGAATTTACGAATGAACTAATTAACAAATTTTCGAATATTTGAATTTACAAATATTCAGAAAAATTTGTTGAACGGGTTTTCGTTAATTCGGTTGTTTTCCTGAATTAACGAATTTGTCGAAATTAATTAAAAAACTAATTCAGAACGAAACGAATTGCACATGTCTGCTATTTACAGATCAGACTCATCTAGAGCAGATGTTGAGGGGAGTGGAAACTGTTCTCCTGTATCCATTATTCCAGGCGGAGAATCTAAACTTTCCCCAACTAGAGTTGGCCTTTCACAATGAAGTTAAAGGTCCCTCACAAGGAGCCAATAGATTGGGGGATACTTCCGGTGTTCCTCTCTTCTAAATCCTTAATGCCCCCTCCCTACTAAAGAAGACACAGACATATTGATCTTTTCATTATTCATATTACAGGTTCCCTTACCAGTGACAATCAGAGGATTTTGGGCGCGGTGGGGAAACTAACAGATGGACTCCGCAACCCAAATGGTATGCTTTTTCCTATTTCGGGAATCAGGGCACCTACCCTCCAAACCTTCATTTTCTCTGAACCACAGACTTTTTCACAGTTATTAATTGATCCTTACTTACCAAAATATTGGTCCCAATCCAATGACACTGTCACTCCCACCCCCAACCAACACTTGACACATCCACCTTTTTTTGGCAGCCCAACCCAGATCCCACCCATTGTGTCCATGTGGTCCAACCTATAAATAAGTTAGAAGTGCCCAGCATGACTGTGAACCTTTAAGTTAATACCCTTTTTATGAGTTACTGCACATGCTCAGAAACTCAAATAAGGATGATGCCTTGATCCTGGGACACAACTTCATCAGGACGGAAGACTGAGATGTGGAACTGTCCCGGCCAACCTGGGCCGGTTGCCAAACATGCTTGTTCTCAAGTTTTAGTGCAGTCATTTTTATATACGTTCTCTTTATTTATTTTCTCAGGACAATAAAGAACCATTTTTTATGTGCTTTAGGTCAGGTAACTGTGCAAAAATAATAATCATGCATTTTATAGTTCATCTTTCCTCAAAGATACAAGGCACCAGATCATTTTGTGTTAGGAGTAAAATCCCCGACTAGCCCCCAATTGCTTTTTTTGGGTTGTGAATCTCAAACAATGGCCTGGAAAAACTGGATTTGCTTGTGTAAGTCTGAAAAATTTGGTTATGGTATATGCAATGTAGAAGTGAGCCACAGCATATGGGTATAGAGGTCAAGGTGCAACCCTTGAAGGAGGTATGTAGAATATGAAGTAGGCACCAGGTGAGCTCAACAGGCCTTGTCACAGGAGAAATTTCTAATGTGTTTTTATTAAAGTCAACGTTTCATTGGGGCACATCCCACCTTTCTCAAAACAAATGCAATAGTGACACCCTTTGGGTTTTATATCCACAACCCCCTCCCAACACCACTCCCCCAATAAGTGCATTAAAAATAATTTAAAAAAGTGAAAAAGTACCTAGCCCTAAGCACAGAGATTACCCCCTCCTGAACCATACCAGGCTAAATGCCCTCAACATGAGGGAGTGGGTGCTTTGGGGTAGGGGGGGCTCTGTCCCCCCATCCCAAAAGACCTTGTCCCCATGTTGATGGGGACAAGGGTCTCTTTCCCACAACCCTGGACTGTGGTTGTTGGGGTCTGTGGGCAGGGGACTTATCGGAATCTGGAAGCCCCCTTTAAGAAGGGGGACATCAGATCCCACCCCCCCATGTGAATGAGTTTGGGGTACATAGTGCCCCTACCCAATCACCAAAAAAGTGTCAAAAAGAAATAAAAACACAGAGACAGTTTTGACAGTTCCTTTATTAAAAAATAAATAAAAAATGTCTCCCAGATGTAAATCCATCATCAATCATGACTCCCGCCGCGCCGCTGGACCCAAAAAAAGAAAAAAAAAACGCTCCTCACTCATTGATGCCCGACTGCCGAATGCCTCCTCTGCTGTTTAACAGTTCTTATACAGGTAAGGGGCCGGGCTCCCTGGTGACATCATCTGGTGACACCGCCCCCCCTTGTGACATCACGGACCGCTGCATGCTGAGTCAGTGACATCACAAGGAGGCGGTGGCACCAGGAGACGTCGCTAGGTGGCCCCTACCTAAATAAGAATGGTTAAACAGCAGAGGAGGCATTCGTCAATGAGTGCGGAGCATTTTTCTTTTCTTTCTCAGGGCTGGCGGCCACGGCGGGCATCATGATTGATGATGGATTTACATTGGGGGGAATTGTTTTTTTATTTTTTAATAAAGGAAAAAACTGTGTGTGTGTTTCTCTTACTTTTTGACACTTTTTTGGTGAATGGGTATGGGTACTATGGACTTCTTAAAGGGGGCTTCCAGATTCCGATAAGCCCCCTGACCTCAGACCCCACAACCACCGCCCCGGGTTGTGGGGAAGAGGCCCTTGACCCCATCCACATGGGGACAAGGTGCTTTGGGGTGGGGAACCACATTCCACCATGTTGAGAGAATGTGGCCTGGTATGGTTCATGAGGGGGGCTGCTGTGTTCCCCTTAAAATCCCTACCAGACTCTAAGGGCGCAGAATGCACTGTGCAGCGTGCAGTGCATTACAGGGCATTCGGCGGGTCGAACACCCGCCAAACACCCTGGAAATTTGGGTGTTCCCTAAACTGGGGGAAAACAGCCAATGTTCGGCCCAAACTCTACTGGTGACATACTTTCTTCTATGTTGGCACCGGGTAACTAGCTGGCTGTTGCTGCAGCCCCCTTATAATCCAAGGCGTATGCAGGAAAGAGTGTGATAGGAATATATTTAGGGTTCCACCCTTAGAGAATGAACTCTCTACCAGGATTAAGCTATTCCAGCTACAGGGATTAATTATATTGTCGATGCATACATCATTTACAAACCTTTGATGAAAGGTCAGCTTTAATAGAAACAGAGATGAGAAAAATCCACCTGCTGGTCTCCAACATAACGAGACCCTTCCAGTTTTTCTGTCAACTACAATAGTCTACAGAGACAAATACCTGTGATTCTCATTCCCCCTTCTCTCTCCTTCTCTATCTCTCTCCCTCCTCTCCCTTCTTTTTCTCCTCTTCTCCTCAATTTCTTCTCTTTTTTCCTACACTCTTTCTCTTTCCCCCTCCCAGGCACCACTGATCCATTGTGCGGTTCAGAATGGACACACTTTGGCCTAAACTGCTACTACCTCTCCCGGAACGCGAGGCCATGGAATTACGCCAAAAAACACTGTGAAGATAAGAAGGGTCACTTGGTGGTCATCACAAGCCTGGATGAGATGGTGAGCATAACAATGTGTAGGTGGTGCCCCTACATAAATAGACCTGTCACATGGGGGCTGCCATTGCTGACCTCCCTCTGTAAATGCTACCTCTGGGTACAATAGCTTGGCAACATTGCCGTTGACCTGAAACAAGTACACAGATGATGAAACTGAGAAATTCAGAAGTCCTGATCTTCATAATTAGAGTATGTGGCAAAGCTCTGTTTATTTCCATCATCCATTCATGTTCTTTTCAATAGCCAATATAAAGGGACTGTAGTGGTAAAAAAAGCACTTATGGGTTTAACTAACCTTTTTTTTTTAGAATTCTCCTTTAAGGGGTGTGGCAGGTGGGTGTGTCCTATGCCTACATACTTTAGTTAATAGGTGTCCCTCATTCCCATTTCAAAAAGTTGGGAGGTATGGTATAGACATGTGCACTGACAAAAAAATTGTTCGTTTTCGTTTCATTCGTTTTTTTGCTTTTTCCGGAAATCCGAAAATTTAGATTTTTAAATTTCCGAATTTTCGAATTTCAAATTTTCGGATTTCTGAATTTTTCAAATGTTCGAATTTCCGAAAAAAGCAAAAAAACGAATGAAACGAAAAGGAAAACGAACAAGTTTTTTTGTCAGTGCACATGTCTATACCATACCTCCCAACTTTTTGAAATGGGAATGAGGGACACCTATTAACAAAAGAATGTAGGCATAGGACACACCCACCTGCCACACCCCTTAAAGGAGAATTCTACAAAAGAAAAAAAGATTAGTTAAGTGCTTTTTATTATCCGAAATAACGAATGCCGCATCTAAACAAATGGAATGGAACAAATTAATAATAAAATTATTATCATTGTTATTTATTATTATTAGATCGTTACGTTCCATTCTTTTAGATACGGCATTTGTTATTTCAGATACCGTATTTATCAGCGTATAACACGCGCTGGCGTATAACACGCATCCCAAGTTTAGGAGGGAATTTTAAGGAAAAAAATGTTTTAAGGAAAAAAACTTACATTTAAATGCCCATCAATGCAGCCTTATCAGTGTCCATCTGCATGCTTGTCCAGTGTCATTTGCAGCCTTGCAGTCATTTGCAGCCTTGGTGTCATTTGCAGCCTTGGTGTCATTTGCAGCCTTGCAGCCTTGGTGTCATTTGCAGCCTTATCAGTGTCCATTTGCAGCCTTGCAGCTTTGTCAGTGCCGATCTGCAGCTTTGTCTGTGTCCTTTTGCAGCCTTGCCCAGGCTGCAGTTAAACTGCAGTGACTTGTCAGTGTCACTGCAGTTTGAAAATGGCGCCGCCGGCGCCGAGATACATAGCCGTGACTTGCAGCGGCTCTCGGCCAATTTCGGCTCCACTCTTAGTCCCGCCCTGGATGGGCGTGACTGTGAGCGGGGCGAGCGCCGCCCATATACAGATAGCCGAGTATACTCGGCTAGGTTCGGTTAGCTCCGCTCACAGTCACGCCCAGTCTCTGTGTGTCCATCATAGGGCGGGACTGGGTGTGACTGTAAGCGGAGCTAGTCGAACCTAGCTGAGTACACTCGGCTATCTGTATATGGGCGGCGCTCGCTGCGCTCACAGTCACGCCCCTTCCCGGGCGGGACTACGAATGGAGCCGAAAGTGGCCGAGAGCCGCCGCAAGTCACGGCTAAGTATCTCGGCGCCGGCGGCGCCATTTTCAAACTCGGCTATCTATGTATATCGGCGGCCGGCAATCGCTCCACTCACAGTCAGCGGGGGATCGCAGGGGATCGGCGTATAACACGCACCCGCAATTTTTCACTGATATACGCCGATAAATACGGTAATTCCTAACTTCGGATAAATTCGTATTCGTTTCGTTCACTAACAGCCAAATTTGAAAGGAAATTCCAATACCTATAATTTAATAGTTATTATTAGTTAGTTATTTCACATTTTCGGATTTTCATTCTTTCGAATTTTCGAATTTCTGAATTTCTGAAATTTCGAATTTCTGAATTTGAACTTTCGAATTTTCCGATTTCCGAAATTTTCCAATTTCTGATATTTCGAATTTCCGAATTCCGAATTTCCAAAATTTCAAATTTCCGAAATCCGGAAATTTGGAAATTTCGGAAATTGAAAAATTCGGAAATTCGGAATTCGGAAAGAATAAATTTGTCAAAATTTGTTAAAATACGAATTTGGAAGTAATCGAATTGCACATGTCTAGTATGATATCTTCCTGACACTATGACCCGTGCCCAAGGCTGGATTTATACTTTATTACCCTCTAAGTCTAGTATTTTGTGCTCAACAAAACAGAGAAATTCCCAGCTTAACTTACCGACCAACCTGCAAACAACCAAACTATCCTGTCTAACAGGAAGCGTCAAAAACAGGGGTTTAGTCTGCATACATTTGCAAATAAGTGCGTAATCTACAGAGCCCCGTCAAGGCCCCCCAATATTTTCTGTAGTCCTAACTCTAAATTTTGAGGGCCTCCACAGTGGAAGCACGTACATTATAATGTATAGGCAGAGGGCAGGTGAGCCTGGAGAGAGCCCACCCCTCCTTAAAGGCACAGGGGCGCACTGGACACCCAGCATAGGGCACTATGGCAGCAAAGGTTCCCAGTGGGCCCCCTTACTGGTATTCCAACAGTAAAAACAAATGGCCCCCGCCCCCCCACCACCACCTATAACTGGCCTTTAAAGTCAGGAGCACATGGAAGAGCAACGCATGCAAAACAAAACCAGAGAAAATTCCCAGCTCAACTTACCGACCTGTAGGGTCACCACCTGTCCGGGATTCACCTGGACAGTTCAGGTTTGGAATCATGCGTCCGGGTTTCAGACTGCCTGACACCTGGACACATTATTCAGACTGGACTATGGCTTCCCAGCACCTTTGCTGGCTGCAATTGTCTAAACTGAGAGTGTCTGTTACATTCTCTTTCACGCTACCCAAAACCAGCGCTAACAATCCCCCCTCCCCACACACACAGACAGGAGAGGAGAGAGGGATCGATCTGCACCTCTTCCTCCCACCCCTCCCCCTCTGTGTCTGCACACACTCCAATCCCCGGCACTGTGCTTCAGAAAAGGAAAGTCAGGGGTTGGAAATTTGAAGTCCAGCAGCCTCAGATACATCTGGATGAGAGGTGCTGACTGCCAAAGGGTGAGTGAGCTCACCATCCATCCCCGTCTGTAACTGAAGTCACCCGCCTTCTCTCTCCTGACTCTGAGTGAGTACACTAAGGGGAATCAGGGTTCTCAGAGCACCTCTTACATCAGAGTTCACCTTTACACCAGAAGCCACAGTGTTCCCCCTTACATCAGAGTCCTCTCCGTACATCAGAGTTCTCAGTGTTCCCCCTTAAATCAGGGTTCCCAGAGCATCCCTTATGTTAGAGTCCCCAGAGTTCTCCCTTACATCAGAGTCTGCAGAGTCCCCCCCTTACAGTGAATGAGAACTCTGCAAGCTCAGATGTAAAGGGGAACTCTGTGGACTCTGATGTAAAGGGGAACTCTGTGGACTCTGATGTAAAGGGGAACTCTGTGGACTTGGATGTAAAGGGGGACTCTGTGGACTCTGATGTAAAGTGGGACTCTGTGGAGTCTGATGTAAAGGGGAACTCTGTGCACTCTGATGTAAAGGGGGACTCTGTGGACTCTGATGTAAAGGGGGACTCCGTGGAGTCTGATGTAAAGGGGAGCTCTGTGGACTCTGATGTAAAGGGGAACTCTGTGGAGTCTGATGTAAAGGGGAACTATGTGGACTCTGATGTAAAGGGGAACTCTGTGGAGTCTGATGTAAAGGGGGACTCTGTGGACTCTGATGTAAAGGGGGACTCTGTGGAGTCTGATGTAAAGGGGGACTCTGTGGAGTCTGATGTAAAGGGGGACTCTGTGGACTCTGATGTAAAGGGGGACTCTGTGGAGTCTGATGTAAAGGGGGACTCTGTGGACTCTGATGTAAAGGGGGACTCTGTGGAGTCTGATGTAAAGGGGGACTCTGTGGAGTCTGATGTAAAGGGGGACTCTGTGGAATCTGATGTAAAGGGGGACTCTTGTTATTAACTTTATTTAATGTTATTTAATAGCAAAATCTATGTATAGTTTATATTATAAAAAAAAAATTGCTGTGTGCCCGGTTTGACTTGAAGAAAAGGTGGCAACCCTACCGACCATCCTGTGACCAACTAAATGATCCTGTCTAACAGTATGCGTTAAAAACAGGGGTTTAGTCTAGAGCTGCACCATTCTGGCTAAAATGAGAATCGCAATTTCTTTTGCTTAGAATAAAGATCACGATTCTCGCCGCGTAACATCATCTTTCACATTATACAGAAAAATTGGACTAACTTTACTGTGTAGTTTTTTTTTAAATTTATTAAAGTGTATTTTTTCTAAAAAAAATTACATCTGAAAGACCGCTGCGTAACTACAGCGTGACATAAAATATTGCAACAATCACCATTTTATTCTCTAGGGACTCTGCTAAATATATATATATATATATATAATGTTTGGGGGTTCAATGCAATTTTCTAGCAAAAAAATACTGATTTTAACATGTAAGCAACAAATGCCAAAAAAGGTTTAATCCTTAAAGGGGTTGTAAACCCTCGCGGTTTGCATTCTATACATTAAAGTGAAAAACCTTCTGTGGTGCATCTGCCCCCCAGAGCCCCCCTTATACCTACCTGAAAACGATCGTTCCAGAGACGGGGATGAGCACAGCAGGTCCAGCCGCTGTCTCGGGTCCTCATTGGATAGACTGATAGCAGCGGGAGCCATTGGACTCGGGAGCGCGCCCGCACGAGTGCCCCTCCATGGAAAGTGGCTCTCCGTGGGGGGAGGGGGAACTTCAGAAGAGGAGGAGCCAGGAGCACTGCTGGGGGACCCCAGAGGAGGAGGATCGGGCCACTCTGTGCAAAACCCTTGCACAGAGGAGGTAAGCATAACTTGTTTGTTATTAAAAAAAAAACCTTTACAACCCTTTTAAGTGGTTGAACCGACCTCATTTACAGACCAAAGTTCATCCCTTTGATCTAAAAGAGCAAAATGTTACAATGTTTCTCTTTCGAGATGTTGTGAGAAACTTCGCAAGCTGCCTCTTTTTTGAGGTTTTTTTTTTTTTACAGCTGTCGGCTTGAGCAGAGAAATCGTGATCTTGATTCTTTAACAATTAATCGTGCAGCTCTAGTCTGCACACATTTGCAAATACATGCGTAAACTACAGAGCCCCGTCAAGGCACCCCGGTGTTTTCTGTTAGACATGTGCACTGACAAAAAATTGGTTCGTTTTCGTTTTTCTTTTCATTCGTTTTTTTTTTTTTGCTTTTTTCGGAAATTCAGAAATTCGAAAATTCAGAAATTCGAAAATTCGGAATTCAGAAATTCAGAAATCTGAAAAATCAGGTTTTCAAATTTCCGAATTTCCAAATTCTGAATTTTCAAATTTTCGAATTCCGAATTTTTGAATTTTTGAATTTCCAAATTTTGAATTTTCGGATTTCCGAATTTTCAAATTTTCACATTTTCAAATTTTAGAAACTTTGAATTTCTGAATTTTTGAATTTCCGAATTTCGGAAATTCGGAATTCGAAAATTCGAAAATTTGGAAATTTGGAAATTCGGAATTCAAAAATTCGAATTCCGAATTTCCAAATTTTCGAATTCCGAATTTCTGAATTTTGGTGAATTCAAAAATGTTAAAATCCGAAAATCTGAAAAAAAGAAATAAAATCAGTAAAATTCTAAATAATAACTAACTAATAATAACTAACTATTAAATTATAAGTATTGGAATTTCCTTTCAAATTCGGCTGTTAGTGAACGTAACGAATACAAATTTATCCGAAGTTACGAATTATCCAAAATAACGAATGCTGCATCTAAACAAATGGAATGGAACAAATTAATAATAAATAATAATAATAAAAAGGTTTTATTATTATTATTATTGTTATCTATTATTATTAGATCATTACGTTCCATTCATTTAGATACGGCATTCGATATTTCAGATAATTTGTAACTTCGGATAAATTCGTACTTGTTACGCTCACAAACAGACAAATTTGAAAGGAAATTCCAATAGTTATAATTTAATATTTATTATTAGTTAGTTATTATTTCAGATTTTCATTCTTTTGAATTTTCAGATTTTCATTCTTATTTTAGAATTTTCGAATTCCAAATTTTTGAATTTTCAAATTTACAAAATTTAGAATTTTCGAATTTTCGAACTTCCCGATCTCCGAAATTTGTAATTTCCAATTTCCGAAATTCCGAAATTCCGAATTTTCGCAAATTTGAAAATTCGGAAATTTGAATATTCGGAAATTCAGAAAATTGGAAATTGCGGAAATTGAAAAATTTGGACATTTGGGAATTTCGGAATTAACGAATTTGTCAAACTAAACAAATTGCACGAGTCTATTTTCTGTATTCCTATCTCAAAATTTTGAGAGTGGCCATTTGTTTGTAGTGTTGGAATATCGGTGAGGGGTCACATTGGACACCTTTGTTGCTATTATGCTCTATGCTGGGTGTCCAGTGCGCCCCTGTGCCCTTAAGGGGTGGGCTCCCTCCAGGCTCACCTGCCCTCTGCCTATACATTATAATACATGTTCTTCTACTGTGGAAGCTCTCAAAGTTTAGAGTTAGGACTACAGAAAATATTGGGGTGCCTTGATGGGGCTCTGTAGCTTACGCATGTATTTGCAAATGTGTGCAGACCAGTGGCGGTGCGTCCTTTAAGGGTGCACGGGTGCCGTCCCCTCTCTCCAGCCACCCCCTCTGTGTATAATAGATAGATTCATGCATTGCATGAATCTATCCAGGGCCGTTGTAGCCACCCCCTATTCAGGCGCCCGGCCCCTTTACGGACTCCGGGCGCCTGAATTACAGCGGCGGGGGGTGTTTTTAAGCACCTGATTAGAGCCATAGGCTTTAATAGGCTTCAAAAGACGTGACCTGCAATTCACCCAGGTGTGTTAGAGAAGCAAATTAATATTCGCTTTCCTAACACTGAACCGCCTCTTAGCCAATCAGGTGCGTGGGTCTGTTACCTGTCACCTGATTGGCTGAAAAGACAGGTGCTAAGATCGGAGGAGCGGAGGAGACGCATGGAGGACACAGGAGCCGCTGCAAGGTTCCGCCGCCATCACCCGCTGCCTGACAGAGACAGGGTAAGTGCCGGGCAGACAGAGAGCGGGCCGGGGGGTTACATTGGCACTATTTGATGGTTACAGTGGCAGTGTTTGATGGGCACAGTGGCTGTGTTTGATGGGCACAGTGGCTGCGTTTGATGGGCACAATGGCTGCATTTGATGGGCACATTGGCTGCGTTTGATGGGCACAGTGGCTGCATTGATGGGCACAGTGGCTGTGTTTGATGGGCACTGTGGCTGTATTTGATGGGCACAGTGGCTGCGTTTGATGGGCACAATGGCTACGTTTGATGGGCACATTGGCTGCGTTTGATGGGCACAGTGGCTGCATTGATGGGCACAGTGGCTGCGTTTGATAGGCACTGTGGCTGCGTTTGATGGGCACAGTGACTGCATTTGATGGCACAGTGGCAGCGTTTGATGGGCACAGTGGCTGCGTTTGATGGGCACTGTGGCTGCGTTTGATGGGCACAGTGACTGCATTTGATGGGTACAGTGGCTGCAATTGATGGCACAGTGGCTGTGTTTGATGGGTACAGTGGCTGCAATTGATGGCACAGTGGCTGTGTTTGATGGGTACAGTGGCTGCAATTGATGGCACAGTGGCATTGTCTGATGGCACAGTAGCTGCATTTGATGGACACAGAGAGGCTGCAATTGATGTTTTTTTTTCAGAATTTTTCAGTTTGTTTGCGCCCCCCCCCCCCAAAGATTTTGAGCACCAGCCGCCACTGGTGTAGACTAAACTCCTGTTTTGAATGCATACTGTTAGACAGGACAATTCGGTTGGTTAGCAGGCTGGTCGGTAAGTTGAGCTTGGAATTTCTTTGATTTTATTTTCAATGCATTGCCTTTCAATGTGCACCTTCCTGCCTTCCTGCCTTCCTGCAAAGGCCAGTTATAGGTGAGGGCAATGACCATTTCTTTGTACTATTTTGTGCTGCCCCCTCCAGTCCCCAGCTAACCTACTTAAGCACCACACTAACAAGAGTAGACAACATAGCCAGAAAAGGAAAACCAAGGCTTGGGCAGAAATCCTAAGAGAGATAATCCACTCCCTATCCATCAATACACAATAATGCCGTGTACATACGAGCTGACTTTTTACGACTGGACTGGTCCGACGGACCGAATCCGGCGGACAATCCGACCATGTGTGGGCTCCATCGGACCTGCAGCAGACTTTTTCGGTTGAAAATCTGACAAACTTTAGAGTTGGAACATGTTTCAAATTTGTCCGACGGACTCGAGTCCGGTCGAAAAATCCGGTCGTCTGTATACTAGTCCGACGGACGAAAAATGACGCTAAGGCAGCTATTGGCTACTGGCTATGCACTTCCTTATTTTAGTCTGGTCTTACGTCATCACATATGAATCCGTCTGACTTTAGTGTGATCATGTGTAGGCAAGTCTGTTTGTTAGAGAGTCCATTGAAAGTCCGTCGGAATTCCGTCGAAGGTCCGTCGGAAAGACCGTCGGACTTTTGATGCCGAAAAGTCCACCCGTGTGTACACGGCATTAGATTTGACAACACAGACACAGAAAGAACACCAGGGCTGGGGCAAAAATCCTAAGAAAGTCATTCCACCCACCCATCATCAATATAACGCAAGACCTAACAACATATCCAGACATAGAACACCAAGGTTGGGGCAGAAAGAGACATTTCCCTTATGCCACGAACACACGAGCGGACTTTGACGGACTGGACTCCGAAGGACTTTTCGACGGAGTTCCGATGGAGTTCCAACAAAACGGACTTGCCTACACACGATCACACCAAAGTCAGACTGATTTGAACATGATGACGTACGACCGGACTAGAATAAGGAAGTTCGTAGCCAGTAGCCAATAGCTGCCCTAGAGTCATTTTTGGTCCGTCGGACTAGCATACAGACGAACTGATTTTTCGATAGGACTCAAGTCCATCGGAAAGATTTGAAACATGTTCTATTTCTAAAGTCCGTCAGATTTTTTGACAGAAAAGGTCCGATGAAGCCCACACGTGATCAAATTGTCCGACGGATTCGTTCCGTCGGACCTTTGCTGTCGAAAAGTCCGGTCGTGTGTACACGGCATTACTCTCCATTTATACATAACAAGACTAGACATCATAGCCCCAGAAGGAACACCAAAGCTGGGGCATAAAGTCTGAGAGAGATTTTTCTGCCCACTATCCATCAATACACAACAGAACTTGACAACATAGCCAAAGAAGGAACACCAAGGCTGGGGAAGAAAGCTTAAGAGATACACATTGAAACATCGTGCACACTCTCTATCAATACACAACAAGATTAAACAATACAGCAACAGAAGGAACACCAAAACTTGGGCATAAAGGCTGAGAGAAACATTCTGCCCACTCCCCATCAATGCATAACAAGATCGGACAACATATCCACAGAAAGAACCACAAGCCTGGGGAAAAAGAACTGATTGGACTTTCTGCCTACTTTCCACCAATACACAACAAGACTAGACAATGTAGCCACAGAAGTAACATCAAGGCTGTGGCAGAAAGATTCAGGGAGACACATTCTGCCCACCCTCTATCAATACACAACAAGATTAGACAATATAGTCACAGATAAAACTCAAAGAATGGGAAAGAAAGACTGAGAGATATTATGAAAGACCGAGAGACATTATGAACACCCCCCCCCCATCAATACAGAACAAGATTAAACAATGTAGTCACAGATAGAACCTTAAGACTGGGGCAAAAAGACTGAGAGAGAAATTCCACCTGCTCTGTATCAATACACAAGACTAGGACAGCCACAGAAGAAACAAGGGGCATAAAGACAAATTCTGCCCACTTCTCATTAATACACAGCAAGATTAAACAGTGTAGCCACAGATAGAACCCAAAGACTGGGTCAGAAACCCTGAGAGAGGCCTTCTGCCCATGCTCAATCAATACACAACAAAACTAGACAACATAACTACAGAAGGAACATCAAGGGCGGAGCAGAAAGACTGATAGACATCCTGCCCAGTGCCCACTCGTCATCAGTACTCCTACAATAACACATGGAAGAGCAAGCTAACTACACCCACACTACTCTACTAGTCGTTTTGTTCTAGTTGTAGACATTAGAGTGTAAGCTCTTATGGGGATTATATAAAATATTATGTAGTGAATTTTTTTTTTATATAGAATTTTCTACGAGACATTGCACAGTCCCAGAGTTTGTGGATCGGTCTTTCAAATGATAAGGAAATCTGGAAGTGGGTGGACGGCACACCTTATGAGAGATCTCCAAAGTAAGACACTGATCTTCTTCCTTCTCACATTACCTTCAATAAACAAAACAATGTTCCCTTTTCTGTGCAGATGTTGGACCTTTTACCTAAAACAGTCTACTTGTAGGCTTTAATCGAGCTTTAAAAGTCACCTGCTTTGACTTTTTAGACTTTGTCAACAGTTACAGTCAGTATCAGCAGTGGCCAAGTGACCCAGTGACTAATGTCCTTTTTTTTTCCGGCAGGTTCTGGAAAGAGGGGGAGCCTTTTATCTGGGATGACGGTGACCTCCACTTTGAACGTTTCTGGGATAGCTCTGAATTATTCCCTGTACTCCACCGTGATAACTGTGGTTGTTTGGAAGACGGAGAGAGCTGGAGCTCTTCTTCCTGCTCCAATAGTTACCAATATGTCTGTGAGAAGAAGACATTGTGACCTATAGACTTCTCCTGATATCTCCATCTCCTCATTACTCCTTCACCATACTGCAGTGATGGAGAATCTAATAACAAAGCAAAATGTATCCTGCTGGGCACTCTGGAACTTGGAGTACCTTGTGATGAGGGTTCCTCAAAATGTCTACACCCTATCTCCAGCCTTCAATTTATTAAACAACTAAACTCCACCTGCCAATTGTCCTTTAGCTAGTTTATTCACACAAAAAGTGAGGGATGGGAAACACTCTCACAACTGCCAACCATGGCTCTTCAGTGACTCCCATATCCATTATTTTAATAAAACCTCATCAGCAGATGACCCAGCAGAGACTAAAGTCAGTCACTTCCCAGCTTCCCATGCAGCCATAGATCATGTAGTATGTCTAAAGCATATAGGCCTCAAAATGTATAAAGCATTTAACGTATACCTCAACTCCCACTAACAGTAGTGAAGTGGCAGCTGATGAATAGAACCTCCCTTAGATCTCCTCCAGAAAGTTGCGAGAGCCCAACGTGCTGGAGAAATATCAGAACATGTCTTTACAGGAAACAGGAGGATACAATTACATGCACTTAGATAGACAACACTTCCTCTAAATACATCACCATAGATACACACTACAGTGCCACCTGCTGGATAGATCGGTATAATGCACACAGTACATAGTTCACAGTATATATACAGCAGCAATCTGCTTTTATATATAAATAAATATATATATATATATATATATATATATATATATATATATATATATATATATATATATATATATATAAAAGCAGATTGCTGTTGTTCTTACAACACCCCTTCTCAACAGCAAGCGCTTTGTCAAATTATATTCAGCTTCTTCTGGATATAACTATGACGTTCCTTCAACAGAGGCTTGGTGAGTGCATCAGCAGTCATCTCCTCTGACGGGAAGTATTGAATGTCAATAACACCTTGCTCTTGGTTGTCCCTCAGTAGGTGATACTTGACGTCGATGTGTTTGGTCCTAGGATTGACCCTTTCTGATTGCGTAAGCTTTATACACTTAGGGACAAGTCCTTTATTAAAAGATAAAAAATTAAAAATGTCCCACGATGTGCTGATAACAGAAAAAAAATAAAAATGTCCCACAATGTTCATTTATCTTCTATCACACCACCCAATGAGCCGAAAAAAGAAAAAAACAAAATGCCGCAACAGATCGGCCTCCATGGGAGGCTCCCGCCGAGTGACGCTTCTTCTCGGTGACACTTGTTATATAGCTGAGGGCGGGGCCACTCAGTGACGTAAATGGGTGACCCAGCCCCCCTCTGACCCCATGTGACGTTTACATCACAGAGTGGCCCTGCCTCAGCTGTATAACAAGTGTCACCAAGAAGAAGCGTCACTTGGTGGGAGCCTCCCATGGAGGCGGATCTGATGTGGCTTTTTTTTTTCTTTTTTGGCTCATCAGGTGGTGTGATAAAAGATAAATGAACATTGTGGGACATTTTTATTTTTTTTTATGTTTTAATAAAGGACTTGTCCCTAAGTGTCTCCTGTCTTTTTTACTATTTTTGACACTTTAACAGTGTTCTATATAATGTTCGTTTTTCGCCAAACAGCCGTAAAACCAAAGTTTGGCCCGAACTTATGCTCGGGCCAAACCGTTCGCCCATCCCTACTGCCCACTATATATATATATATATATATATATATATATATATATATATATATATATATATATTTAAATATATTTTTTTGGGGGCTTTATATTTTTTTTTTTTGTTTTTTTGGGCTTTATTGCTATCACAAAGGAGTTAAAGGCCCTGTATGTGGTGCCATGGGTAGGTGACAGGTACTCTTTCTAGAGACATTTGGGGTCTATTCTATTAAATTCTCAATGTCTCCCCTGAACCTCTGAGGTAGCTGTTAGATCAAATCATGCTTGCCAAGGAATGACTGCTGAGACCCCGGACGTAATGTAATGCACCATGTTTCTGGGGTCATTAGACATAGGAGGGTTTAAGGAATGGATGTTCCCTGAGTTCCTGTGGAAGTCAATGTCCACGGTCCAGGGCTCCCTGGAGTAACTTGTAACAAAAAAGTAATTAAAGTCCAACTCCAGGGACACAGAAAAACAATTATCCTTCTAGTGCTCACCCTCAGACTGCAAGGATTAATTGATTGTTAAGTCTAGGTGTATAGGGATGAAGAGCAGTATCTTACTCTCTGCTCCTGTAGCCTCCCCAATTTCCACAAAGCTACTTCTCAATGTGATTCTGGCCTCGATAGCATGCCTGTTTCTTCCATGTACAATGCAGAGTTGACAGCTCTGCATTGCATGTGATGGCACCGAGGTATCACCTACATGTAAATAGGTGCAGTTAGCTAGTCTGCCACTAGGTGGCTCTGTTCCAGAACAGTGTCTGGTTACAGAGAGTAGTGTCCTCAGGTGCTAGGCCCCTTAGGCCAGGTTGGGAGGAGCCATAGTGCAGTTGGGGTATGGGAGCCAGAGACCCCACCATCAGGCAGATGTAGTCAGCAAGTGGAAGTCCCTGGACAGGGAGAGGTAGACCTGCACCCAGAAGAGGCAGCTGTAGACTTCCTGACTTTTACGGTGGTGGAGGCTAGGGCAGGATGCAGAAGGCTTTTAAGGCCAGACCAAGTGTTCCCTAGAGTGAGGCTATTCCCCAGAAGGACCTGTGAGAGGTGTACCCAAGCTAGAGGTATCTATAGTGATTCTAACTTGGTGGGAATACCTGTAAGGAACAGTGAGTAGACACAGACAACTAAGGCGAACCAGAACCCCTTGAGTGAGTACTAATGACCTCCGGTGGAGAGAGTCAGGGAATATAGCTTACTAATATGTGCTGCGTGCCCTTTCACAAGCGACTACTGTGGACCATCCTCTATATGTGATTGATAAGATACTGTGACGTGATCCCAGATAGTATGTTTATGTGATGTGACTGTGAATGCCATCTTTAAAGTAACATTGGTAAAGTGCAGCAGTTCTATTTTTGAGTGGACATTCCTTCCTTGGGGATATAAAGGTTAATGATCAGGAATGTCATGAGGAGGCCTCTGGCAGAGGGCCAAAAGATGGTGGAGGGTTAAAGCCTCAAGCAGGTGAGATGTTGTTTTGGAAGGCAAGAAGTGAGGTAGGGACTTGTGCTCTTGGTGCCATTTGACTAGCCACTCACAAGTACCCTTACACACAGCCTAGTGTGGAGGTGTCAGGCCTGGGCTCAGCCCTTCCTTCTCTGAGCTGGCCGCTCAGCTGTCGGCTAATTGCCAGCTCCTATCTCTCCACAGTTACTCAGCTGTTGATGATATCCTGCTTGTCAGTTCTGCCTACTTAAGCCGTCCAGTCCAGAGGAGCTCTGTCTTCGCCTTGGTAACATCACAGAAACTATCTTCTGCGATCTCATTCAAGACTTGCCTTGCTGACATCCCTTCTGGCTCCAGATACTGCTTGCTGTTCCACTACATTGATCCCTGACTTTTGGCTTGGCTGACTATCAGTTCCGGTTACTGAACTTTGGCTATGTTTTGACTAAGTTTGTTTTTTTTACTTTTATTATTAAACAAGTGTGATTTAACTGTACTTCTGTCTCGGCCTGATTCATGGTTTCTGACAGGAGGTGAGAAGAGGCCAGCACAGGAGTCGGAAGAGCAGGTGTAAGGTAAGTAATCCATCCTCTTCAGCTTACCCTAAACCTAATGAATATGTATAATTAACAACATTGTAATTACCCAATACCCAAGGCTCACTATGGAGGCGATTTATTCCCAGGAATCCTGGATACAAATTAATGGCCAGCATGCAGTCAGTCCCATACATCACAGCCACTCACCTTTTTGGCCACCCAACTTGAAGGACCTCAGCTCCTCACTTGGCACCACTGTTCCCTCTACTGACCCCATGCTGCCAGTCACTTGGGGATCCTCAGGTGAAAGAATCATTGGTGTTCTTGGTCTGGTGCCCCACAACATGTAGGGCAGAAAGCAGTTTTGAGGGGAACCAGTTTTCCAGTCAATACAGTTTATTTTATAGGATAGAAAGTGTCCTTTGCTACTGCAATATTCTAGTACCTAAATGGCACATGACATCTGTAGCTCATGTGAAAGAAGGAATGTCTCTATTTCAACTTCTCTGTGTTTAAATAATGGTGCATTAAAGACCACTTATATGATGTTCCATTGAAAAAAACATTGACTTTTATCAATGGGACTTTAGGTAAAATAAGCACAGAATGACTCACCATTTTGTCCTGGATGGCTTAACTCCAATCTAAAAATGCATATAAAAGGAAAGGAGAAGGCCTTCAAAAATACAAGGTTGAGGGATCATCATCAGCATTCAGACTTTATAAAGAATGCAACAAGAAATGTGCGGGTGCAATTAGAGCGGCTAAGATAGAACATGAAAGACACACAGCGGAGGAGAGCAAAAAAAATCCCAAGAAATTCTTTAAGTATGTAAACAGTAAAAAAGGGAGGACAGACCATATTGGCCCCATAAAGAATGAGGAGGGACATCTGGTTACAAAGGATGGGGAGATGGTGAAGGTATTTAATTTTTTTCTTCTCCTAAGTCTTCACAAGGGAATCGGGGGGCTTCAGTAACCAAAACTGCCGTGTTTATCCTCATGACACGTCACAGGAAGCACCTCCATGGTTAACAGAGGACAGAATTAAAATTAGACTTGGGAAACTTAACATTAATAAATCACCGGGACCAGATGGCTTGCATCCGAGGGTACTTAGGGAACTCAGTCAAGTAATTGCCAGACCATTGTTCCTAATTTTTACAGACAGTCTACTGACTGGAATGGTACCAGCTGATTGGAGAAAAGCCAATGTAGCACCAATATTTAAAAGGGCCCAAAATACATCCCTGGGAATTACAGACCAGTTAGCCTAACATCAATAGTATGTAAACTCTTGGAGGGGATGATAAGGGACTATATACAAGATTTTAGTAAAGAGAATGGTATAATTAGCAGTAATCAGCATGGATTCATGAAGAATCGTTCTTGCCAAACCAATCTATTAACCTTCTATGAGGAGGTGAGTTGCCATCTAGATAAAGGAAGGCCCGTAGACTTGGTGTATCTGGATTTTGAAAAAGAATTTGACACAGTTCCCCATAAACGTTTACTGTACAAAGTAAGGTCCGTTGGCATGGACCATAGGGTGAGTACATGGATTGAAAACTGACTACAAGGGCGAGTTCAGAGGGTGGTGATAAATGGGGAGTACTCAGAATGGTCAGGGGTGGGTAGTGGGGTTCCCCAGGGTTCTGTGCTGGGACCAATCCTATTTAATTTGTTTATAAATGACCTGGAGGATGGGATAAACAGTTCAATCTCTGTATTTGCAGAAGATACTAAGCTAAGCAGGGCAATAACTTCTCCGCAGGATGTGGAAACCTTGCAAAAAGATCTGAACAAATGAATGGGGTGGGCGACTACATGGCAAATGAGGTTCAATGTAGAAAAATGGAAAATAATGCATTTGGGTGGCAAAAATATGAATGCAATCTATACACTGGGGGGGAGAACCTCTGGGGGGATCTAGGATGGAAAAGGACCTGGGGGTCCTAGTAGATGATAGGCTCAGCAATGGCATGCAATGCCAAGCTGCTGCTAAGAAAGCAAACAGAATATTGGCATTAAAAAGGGATCAACTCCAGAGATAAAACGATAATTCTCCCGCTCTACAAGACTCTGGTCCGGCCGCACCTGGAGCATGCTGTCCAGTTCTGGGCACCAGTCCTCAGGAAGGATGTACTGGAAATGAAGCGAGTACAAAGCTAATAAAGGGTCTGGAGGATCTTAGTTATGAGGAAAGGTTGCAAGCACTGAACTTATTCTCTATGGAGAAGAGACGCTTGAGAGGGGATATGATTTCAATATACAAATACCGTACTGGTGACCCCACAATAGGGAGAAAACTTTTTCACGGAAGGGAGTTTAACAAGACTCATGGCCACGCATTAAAATTAGAAGAAAGAGGTTTAACCTTAAACTACGTAGAGGGTTCTTTACTGTAAGAGCGGCAAGGATGTGGAATTCCCTTCCACAGGCGGTGGTCTCAGCGGGGGGCATCGATAATTTCAAAAAACTATTAGATAATCACCTGAATGACCACAACATACAGGGATATACAATGTAATACTGACACATAATCACACACATAGGTTGGACTTGATGGACTTGTGTCTTTTTTCAACCTCACCTACTATGTAATTATGTAACTATGACTACAATAAAGAGCAAGGAAAGAGGGATTATTGCGGTGCCACAAAGTAAATTAGTACAATATTGATAAAAAAATATATTGACTTTATTACAATTCGTTAAAAAGGATTTCATGAAAAACATACATATAGGGGAGCATAATACAATAATGTATATCAAAATGTGAGGTGGTGGTATATTACAACAGCAAATCAGTGAGTCCCTACTAGTTTCGCCAAAACATTGGCTTCATCAGGGGTGTAGAACATGACAATGCAGCTGTTGCTCTGAAAAGGAAAAGGAAAAATCAATGACAGCAGACAAAAATGATGAAAACAGTGCCGTGAGCATCACTGGATAATTAAGCATCAGGATAAAACATGTCCGGTCCCCTCCCATTCAACCCATCCCCCAGACAAGGCACCATATGATGGAAATGATCCAACCAATAGTCACCCAAACATACCCTGGAAGCCCAACGAGGCAGGACGAGCTTGCTCCGCCATCAAGGGCGCATCCACCCCACACTGCCAATATATGACTGCAGGGGGCCAAAGGGAGAGCCTAATAAAAACTGGGAAGACATAAAAAGTAAAAACGCAGAATAAGCATAAGATGCGCATGGCTATAAAAGCTCAGTTAAAGTTTATAAAGCAGAGAAAGCAGAAAGTCTCTCAGTACCTACCAAGCACAAAATGTAATATGGTGTATGAGGGGCGCTACAGAAGCCAGTACTATAGAATGTTAGGCCCCATGCACACGAGACGCCGGTGCAAACCCTGCTGAACACACGTTTTTAAAAGCTGAAACCGGCGTTTAGAAACGCCCGTTTTGCCGCGTTTGCATGTCGCATTTAGCCGCGTTTTACTGCTTTTGCGTCTAGAAGGGTTTAGTTAAGATAACATCATAAGACCCTCCCCAAGCTCAAAAAACAGTATTATTTAACTCTTTCAGCCATTTTGTGAGACCAGAGTGAGTAGCAGCAGCTGAGAGAGCAGCAGTGTACTTGTATTTAGCATGTCACTTGCCACGTCACCTACCACAAGTTGCGGATTGTCATTTGCCACGTCACCTGCCACAAGTTGTGGATTGTCCACTTACCACGTCACTTGCCACGTCACCTGCCACGTCATCTGCCACAAGTTGTGGATTGTCCACTTACCACGTCACTTGCCACGTCACCTGCCACGTCATCTGCCACAAGTTGTGGATTGTCCACTTGCCACGTCACTTGCCACGTCACCTGCCACAAGTTGTGGATTGTCCACTTGCCACTTTACTTGCCACATCATCTGCCACAAGTTGTGGATTGTCCACTTGACACGTCACTTGCCACATCACCTGCCACAAGTTGTGGATTGTCCACTTGCCACGTTACTTGCCACATCACCTGCCACAAGTTGCCACGTCACTTACCACATCACCTGCCACAAGTTGTGGATTGTCCACTTGCTACGTCACTTGCTACAAGTTGCCACGTCACTTGCCACGTGACCTGCCACAAGTTGTGGATTGTCCACTTGCCACCTCACTTGCCACGTCACCTGCCATGTCATTTGCCACAAGTTGCGGATGGTCCACTTACCACGTCACCTGCCACAAGTTGGATTGTCATTTGCCACGTCACCTGCCACAAGTTGTGCATTGTCCACTTGCCACATTACCTGCCACAAATTGTGGATTTTCCACTTGCCACGTCACCTGCCACAAGTTGCTTGTTCAAATCTAACAAGATATGGGTCAAATTCCAATTATACTTTGAATAACAGCAATGCTAGTGGTGTATTGAATTGGATCATGGGCTCATTAGGGTATATAAATGGCCTATGAATCATTGCAAGCAATTATAATTGTTTAAAATGTTTTTTTTTTAATACTTTTTCATCATTTGCCATCATTTTTGAGATTTTTAATGTAAAAAAAATAGGGAACCTTTAAAAACGCTTATAAACGCAAACGCGGCTAAACGCGGTACTAGCGTTTAGCCACATTTAGCCGCGTTTGTCTGAAATGTGGAAAACGTTTGCGTCTAAACCCATATTTTTGCTTCTGGAAAAAGGAGGTTAAACGCAACTGACTAAAAACGACAAAAAAACGAGACTGTGTACATGGACACATAGGATAACATTGAATGAGTTCAGAGGCGGCTGAAAAAAAGTGTCCAACTGCCTCTGAACGCGCGTTTAACAGCGTCTCGTGTGCATGGGGCCTTAATCCAGGAAAGGCGCCGGTTACGCTGAAGGTTTGGTATGATTGACTAAGGAAGGGGGGAAAAAGTTTTATGTTAAGCCAGGGAACAAAGAACTATGAGATTGTAATAAATGAGAGGCAATTATCAGAAAATGCAAACAGGAAAAAACAAAAAGGCCACTGTATAAGCTTCAAAGCCAGATTTCAGAATCAAATAGAGACAGTCCGGGGATAATGCATGTGGACCGAATGGTAGACAGTAATAAGAGGTTGTTCGCACTACTATTGTGCCAAAGCCTGGTTTGTGAAACGAAAAATATCCCAATGAGAAAAAATATAAAATAAATCCATACCAAAAAGTACTAGAGCAAGATAGCAAAAGTTCCCAGAATACAAAACGAAAGTTTATCTATGAGAGCATAGTCCGGACATACAGCGCCCCAGTACCTCAGAAATAGAGGACGGGTGTGCTCAGCCCTTAAAGCCCCCCACCTGATTGGCGACGTAAATTCGCCAATCAGGCAGCACAGTGGTGTAGTGGTTAGCACTCTCGCCTAGGAGTAAAAAGGGTCGCTGGTTTGAATCCCAACCACGACACCACCTGCCTGGAGTTTGCATGTTCTCCATGTGCCTGCGTGGGTTTCCTCCAGGTACTCTGGTTTCCTCCCACACTCCAAAGACATGCTGGTAGGTTAATTGGCTTCTGTTCAAAAAAAAAATTGGCCCTAGTATATGAATGTGAGTTGAGGACCTTGGATTGTGGGCCCCTTGAGGGTAGGGACTGATGTGGGTGCACCATGTATGTGCGGAGTGCTGCGTGAATTGGCTGCGCTATATGGGTACCTTAAATTAAAAAAATAGGGATGATTGTAGACACGCACCCACACTCACTCAGGTTGAACTGGATGGACTGGTACCTTTATTCAACCTTACTAACTATGTAACTATGTAGGAACGGACAATGAGACGGCCAGTGCACCTGCGCACCGTCCACCGCGCGATGCCTACAATGCCCAGGGGGCCAAGCGCCAGATGTTTAGTGTCACAAGACCAAGTCATGGGTGTGGCCGCAATTGAGCCTAACCTAAGTGGCGGGGACATGCCAGCAACCGAGGGGAGGATGTAAACAGAGGCCGATGTACAGGGCAGGGGAACAGGGGGCGGTAGAAGGCCATATGTAACTATGACATTTTCATACTAATGAAGTCTGTTACAAAAAACAAACAAACACCAGAATCCAATCATTGTGGAGAAACTGGTGGGAGTGAGAAGTCTTTGTCGGTAGTGATGGGTCGAACACCGCTCGGTTCAGTTTGCACCAGAGGTCCCCAAACATAGCAAAAGTTCGAACCCAAACATCGAAACCTATTGAAGTCTATGGGATCCGAACGTGAAAAGTCAAAAGTCTCTATTTTGAAGGCTTATATGAAAGTAATTGGCCATAAAAAGGGTATGGTGGCCCGGGTACTACCCCGGGGGACATGTATCAATGCAAAAAAAACTTTTAAAAAAGATAGTTTTTAATTGAGCAGTGATTTTAATGTGAAACAAAAAAAAAGGAAAAATTCCTTTAAATATAGTGCATGGGGGGTCCCTTTAGTCTGCCTGTAAAGTGAGGCATTGGTACCACGTATAGAACATGCTGCAGCAAAACTGACATAACAAAATAGACATTTAAATTGCCGGCAATAAAGAAATCTGAAAAAAACGGCATGGGGTTCCACCCCCCCCCCCATTAATACCAGGCCCTTTGGGTCTAGATTTTAAAGGAAACTCATGCCAAAATTTTCAAAAAAATGGTGTGCCCCCCCAAAATACATAACAGACCCTTATCCAAGCATGCAGCTTGCCCCCCCGCCCCAAAACACTCACCCTCCTATGTTGAGGGCACGTGGCCTGGTATGGTTCAGGAGGGGGGCGCTCGCTGCATGCTCAGATAAGAGTCTGTTATGGATTTTGGGGAGGACCCCACGCCATTTTTTTTTGGCTTGGGGTTCCCCTTAAAATCCATACCAGACCCAAAGGGCTGGGAGGACCCCGCACCATTTTTTTTCTTCTTTTTTTTTTTTTTACGGACATTTTTTTTTCTTTCAACTGTCAGCTGGGAAGCCCTCTGACAGTTGATTATTCATCCATTGTTAATGAACCAGCAGGCCGCTTCCCAGCTCTGCTTCTTAACAATATATGACTATATGTTCGAACGCACAGAAAATTTGAGTGTTCAGAGAACACCTGAACAGGTGAAGTTTGGGCTGAAATTTAGCTTGGCCGAAACCGTTCGTCCAACACTATTTGTCAGTAATAGGGGGGAGGATACAAACATCACATATCCATTGTCTAACAGTATCTAGCTTGTGTTAGAGACGCTGGACTGACTGGATTGGTCACTGGTTCTGAGCGGGCATTTATGTGGGCAAAAAGGAAAGAATGTCTTCCGGTGGATAGTGTCCAGTGATGGATGGTAGTGATGGGCCCGCTCGTTGGGCTGCTGCCTTTTCTGTGCATGTTTCAGCATGTAGACTTAGATAAAAAGGAGTGCCTGGTGTACGGAGAAATGTGATTTAGAAAATCTTGTTTATGGATCTTTTTTATAAAAATTAGCATCATGTACATCATGCCAACGCGTTTCGGGGGAATAGACTCACACTTCTTCAGGGCTGTTGCTGTGTACTATTTGGTGGGAACGATTCCCATGAGTCTATGGGAATCAAGTTAGGCTCAAGGCTTCTGAATGGCAGTATGCTGGTTTTTGTTGTATAGGCAGCATTTATATCAGAAGGAGGCATCCTGCCATCTCTATCTCTATTTTTATCTCTAACTTTATCTCTATCTCTATTTCCATCTCTCTCTCATCTCAGTCTCCATCTCCATCTCTATCTCCATCTCAACTTCCTTTCACTATTTCTTTCTCTATTTCCATTTTCATCTCTATTTCCATCTCCATCTATATCTCCATCTCCTTCTCTATCTTCATTTCCATCTCCATCTCTATCCATATCTCCATCTCCATCTCCATCTCCATCTCCATTTCTATCTACATTTTCATCTCCATCACTATCCACATCTCCATTTCTATCTCTCTCTTCATTTCTATCTCCATCTCTATCCACATCTCCATCTCTATCTCCATCTTTATCTCTATTTCTATCTCTATTTCTACCTTTATTTCCATCTCCATTTCTATCTCTATTTTCATCTCCATCACTATCCACATCTCCATCTCCATTTCTATATCTATCTTCATTTCCATCTCCATCTCTATCCACATCTCCAACTTTATCTCCATTTCTATCTCTATTTCTACCTCTATTTCCATCTCCATTCCTATCTCCATGTTCATCTCCATCTCTAGCCACATCTCCATCTCAATTCCTATCTCTATCTTCATTTTGATCTCCATCTCTATCCACATCTCCATCTCCATTTCTATCTTCATTTCTATCTCCATCTCTATCCACATCTCCATCTCTATCTCCATCTCTGTCTCCTTCTCCATCTCCAACTCCATCTCTCTCTCCATCTCTGTCTCTCTCAATTTCTGTCTCTATCTCTATCTCCATCTTTGTCTCTGTCTGAGCTTTTTATTCTCATATTAATTATCATTCTAATTTAATAGTTAAAGCTTTTGGATTCATGCTTGAAAAACAAAATCTTTTTTTTTTTTTTTTTTATATAATTAAACATTTTTATTTGATGGACACACCTGCAGTTTGGGCACTGACTCTTTTGGAGCCTTGCTATTGACTCTGTATTGATTGGAAAACTCACATGCTGTGCGGTGTGACAGACCAGTGTTATGGTGGACACCTACGTCTTGGTGGCCCAACATGACTCACAGTGGTCAAGCTGTGTAATTATTTTTTTTTTTACTTGTGCATTAAGAGGAGACATCTGCCGGGTGTGATTAGGAATGACCACAAAAATAATATTAGTCATGTGGCCTCCAGGATGATGAAATATTTCACTGGTAAGGAGGGAGGAGAAATAATATGGAGGAAAGAAAATCAGAGGAGAAGCTCCTTCTATCATCATAACCCAACACTACGAGGTCAGAGAAGAACCCATCATCTACACAATCTATCTATCTATCTGCTATTCAGATCATGTCTGTGGAATACGAGGATTTACAAACTCTTCAGGAGGACACAAAACAATCTAATGGAGCTGGAGTAACTAACCAGATACGTCAAGGTATGAAAATCTTATAACGAGAATTACACCCAGCACACAAGACAAGAGAAGTAGTACTGTGCAGAGTCCATACATACAGAATAAGAACAGATATCGAGAATTACACCCGACATACAGGACAAGAGAAGTAGTACTGTGCAGAGTCCTTACATACAGAATAAGAACAGATACTGAGAATTACACCCAACATACAGGACAAGAGAAGTAGTACTGTGCAGAGTCCTTACATACAGAATAAGAACAGATATCGAGAATTACACCTGACATACAGGACAGGAGAAGTGGTTGGTTACTTTGTGATTGATTAGTAGTTCTGGTTTGTCCTATGATTGGTTGTACAGATTTAGCATTGAACGGTCATCATTTTGTTCTGTTATCAGCAATCATGATGAAGAGATGGGTCCCGGAACCTTCCTCCACCCTCATCTGCTCCCTGTCAGCAGTCTGCACTGGACTCATCTTCATCATCATCATCCTCATCGTCACCATCACACGTGAGTTCCCACCATCTTCCCACCACATTGTCACAGTTCAGGAACATTACTGAGTGTTCAAAAAATATTACTATTGTAGATAAAATTATTATTTAAAGAACACAAATTGTTCCGTTTAAAATAGACACTTAAACTATGATTCCCATGCAAAGAATTGCAAGGATATATACACATTGAATCAAGAGTTTGTTTTATTTATATTTTAAGACCCCTTTCACACCGAGGGCGTTTTGCAGGCAGCGTTAAAAATAGCGCCTGCAATCCGCCCTCAAACAGCTGCAGAATTGTCTGCAGTGTGAAAGCCCTCTCCTGTCTATATCTCCAGTCTGATCACCACGTCCATTCCACTACAGCATCTGCGCTCCTATAAATCCCACTCCCGTCTTACCACCCTCACCCTCCTATTACTCCTAATGTCTGGGGACATCGCACCAAACCCCGGCCCTCCCACACCCAATTTCCAACACCAAGATCGGCCATCTACCTCCTCCAACAGTAGTCGCAACTTCAACCTTCTCATCCCAATTCCCCTGATTCCACAAGTCAGCCCCCCTCTTTCATGTGCCCTCTGGAATGCCCGCTCAGTCTTGAACAAACTAGTTTCTGTCAATGACCTTTTCCTCTCCAAATCCCTCGATCTATTTGCTATAACTGAAACCTGGCTCCAGGAATTTGATACTACCTCTCCAGCTGTACTGTCCCACAGTGGCCTTCTCTGGACTCACTCCACCAGACCCAGTGGACGAAAAGGAGGTGGTGTCGGACTTCTCCTCTCCCCACAATGCACCTTCCAGGTTCTGCCCACACCTCCCTCTCTTTCCACCTGCTCTTTCGAAATGCACTGCATTCGTCTTTTCTCTCCAGCTTGTCTGAGGGTCGCAGTCATTTATCGGCCTCCTGGACCAGTGTCACGCTTTCTGGATGACTTCTCTGCATGGCTACCCTATTTTCTCTCATCCGAAGTGCCTGCCATCATCCTAGGTGACTTTAACATTCCAATCAATGTTAATAATGCTACCACTTCTAAACTACTCAACTTAACCTCCTCTTTTAACCTAACACAATGGACACAAACCACCACTCACTCCAACGGCAACACTCTTGACCTTGTATTCTCCCATCGCTGCACTCCCTGCAATCTCTCCAACGCACCCTTTCCTCTCTCTGATCACAACCTTATCCGTTTCACACTCTCCTTGTCTCCTATATCCCATGCTGCCAACCCACAAACCACTACCCGCAGGAACCTTCGCAACTTCAAACCTTCCCTTCTTCACTCTGCTACTGATGGCCTTTATGACAAAATCGCACCCCTGTCCTGCCCAGACCTAACCACTTCCATCTACAACACCACGTTGTCATTCTCCCTAGACGTACTTGCTCCTCTTTCTACACGCAGAACCAGGCCCCATCTGCCACAACCCTGGCAAACAGACGACACCAGAAGTCTCAAGAGACGCAGCCGTGCTCTTGAGCGAGCATGGCGTAAATCTAAATCCCTGCAAGACTTTACCCTCTACAAATCTGTCCTTCTCAAATACAACTCCTGCCTCCACACTGCTAAACAAACCTATTACAACACTCTCATCAAAACCCTCTCATCCAAACCTCGTCAACTCTTTTCTACCCTTAATTCCTTACTTCACCCCCCACCGCCCCCTCCCACCAACTTGCTTACCGCTCAACATATTGCCAACCACTTCAATAGCAAAATCAACACAATTCGCAAGGAGATATCCAGCATTAAAATTCCTCCCCTACCCAACATATCAGGTCCAACACCACACTCAATACTCTCCTCCTTTTGCCCAGTTACCACAGAAGAAGTTGATAAACTCCTCTCCATGGCCCACCTCACTACATGTCCCCTGGACCCTGTCCCCTCTCAATTACTGCGACCACCTTCCCACTCTATCCTCAACTCCCTAACCCACATCTTCAACCTCTCCCTCTCGTCCGGCACCTTTCCTTCCCCGCTCAAACATGCACTGGTTACCCCCATACTCAAAAAACCCTCACTAGACCCCACCTGTTTGAATAACTTAAGACCTATCTCCCTTCTCCCGTTTGCCTCCAAGCTCATCGAACGCCTTGTTCATGACCAAATGAGTCGCTACCTCACGGACAACAACCTTCTCGACCCCCTACAGTCTGGCTTCCGCCTACAACATTCGACTGAAACTGCCCTACTAAAAATCACCAATGACCTAATAACTGCCAAAACCAATGGCCACTACTCCATACTCATACTTTTAGACCTCTCTGCTGCCTTTGACACAGTTGACCACCTGCTGCTCCTCAGCAAATTACACTCCCTTGGCCTCCGTGATTCTGCATTATCCTGGTTCTCCTCCTACCTATCTCAGCGCACTTTCAGCGTCACTTACAACTCCATCTCCTCCGCTCCCCTTCCTCTTTCTGTTGGGGTACCCCAAGGCTCTGTCCTTGGGCCTCTCCTTTTCTCACTCTATACCTCTTCCCTGGGCCAGTTGATCACCTCCCATGGCTTCCAATACCATCTCTATGCCGATGACACACAGATCTATCTCTCCACTCCCCAACTCACCCCCACTATCTCCTCACGGATCTCAAACTTGCTGAATGACATATCGGTATGGATGTCACACCACTTCCTCAAACTTAATCTTTCTAAAACTGAGCTTGTTATATTTCCTCCTTCACGGTCCCCCTCCTGTGACTTCACCATTAATATCAACAACACAACCATTGGTCCCTCCACACATGCCAGGGTCCTGGGTGTAATCCTTGACTCTGACCTCTCCTTCAGCCCCCATATCCAATCACTGGCTAAATCCTGCCGCCTTAACCTCCGCAACATCTCCAAAATTCGACCCTTCCTGACTAATGACACTACAAAACAACTTATTCACTCCTTGATTATTTCCCGCCTCGACTATTGCAACTCTCTGCTTAATGGCCTACCCTTAAGCAGGCTATCCCCCTTCAGTCTATTATGAATGCTGCTGCTAGACTAATACACCTCACTAATCGATCCGTGACTGCTGCTCCTCTCTGCCAATCCCTTCACTGGCTTCCCCTACCCCACCGTGTAAAATTCAAAATGCTAACCACAACATACAAGGCCATTCACAACATCGCCCCCATCTACATCACCAACCTCATCTGCAGATAACGCCCAAATCGCCCCCTCCGCTCCTCCCAGGACCTCCTGCTCTCTAGCTCCCTTGTTACCTCCTCCCATGCTCGCCTTCAGGACTTCTCCAGAGCCTCTCCCATCCTCTGGAATTCCCTGCCCCAGTATGTCCGATCAGCCCCTACCCTGTCCACCTTTAGGAGATCCTTGAAAACTCATTTATTCAGGGAAGCCTATCCCACACCCACATAACTGTCCCTGAGCCACCCCCATCAAATCATTCTTTGCAGCTATTACCTTTTGTACCACCACCCCCTCCCTTTAGAATGTAAGCTCTACGAGCCGGTCCCTCCTGTACCTTTTGTATTGAACTGTACTGTAATTGTGTTGTCCCCCTTATACATTGTAAAGCGCTGAGTAAACTGTTGGCGCTATATAAATCTCGTATAATAATAATAATAATAATAATAATAATAATCTTTATAAACAATGTTACTTTGTATCTCTCTTTCTCCTATCAGATCAATGTTTATAAACAATGTTACTTTGTACTGTATCCATCTCCAGTGTTACTTTATATATCTCTATCTCCAATCTGATCAATATTTATAAACAATGTTACTTTGTATCTCTCTATCTCCCGTCTGATCAATGTTTATAAACAATGTTACTTTGTATCTCTCTATCTCCCATCTGATCAATGTTTATAAACAATGTTACTTTGTATCTCTCTATCTCCCATCTGATCAATGTTTATAAACAATGTTACTTTGTATCTCTCTATCTCCCATCTGATCAATGTTTATAAACAATGTTACTTTGTATCTCTCTATCTCCCATCTGATCAATGTTTATAAACAATGTTACTTTGTATCTCTCTATCTCCTGTCTGATCAATGTTTATAAACAACGCTACTTTGTATGTCTCTATCTCCTGTCTGATCAATCTTTATAAACAATGTTACTTTGTATCTCTCCATCTTCCATCTGATCAATATTTATAAACAATGTTACTTTGTATCTCTCTATCTACTGTCTGATCAATGTTTATAAACAACGCTACTTTGTATCTCTATCTCCTGCCTGATCAATGTTTATAAACAATGTTACTTTGTATCTCTCTATCTCCCATCTGATCAATGTTTATAAACAATGTTACTTTGTATCTCTCTATCTCCCGTCTTATCAATGTTTATAAACAATGTTACTTTGTATCTCTCCATCTCCCATCTGATCAATATTTATAAACAATGTTACTTTGTATCTCTCTATCTACTGTCTGATCAATGTTTATAAACAATGTTACTTTGTATCTCTCTATCTCCCGTCTTATCAATGTTTATAAACAACGCTACTTTGTATCTCTATCTCCTGTCTGATCAATGTTTATAAACAATGTTACTTTGTATCTCTCTATCTCCTGTTTGATCAATCTTTATAAACAATGTTACTTTGTATCTCTCCCTCTCCCGTCTGATCAATGTTTATAAACAATGTTACTTTGTATCTCTCCATCTCCCATCTGATCAATATTTATAAACAATGTTACTTTGTTTCTCTCTATCTCCCGTCTGATCAATGTTTATAAACAATGTTACTTTGTTTCTCTCTATCTCCCGTCTGATCAATGTTTATAAACAACGCTACTTTGTATCTCTCTATCTCCTGCCTGATCAATGTTTATATACTGTAAATGGAGTTGGGCTGAACACCCCCCCCCCCCGTTAGGTTCTCACCTCAGAACTCCTGTAAAGAGAAAAAGTTTGGACCCGAACGGCGAACCCTTTTAAAGTCTCTGGTACCCGAACTTGAAAAATCAAATATCCTCATTTTGAAGGCTTATATGCAAGTAATTGGCCATAAAAAAGCGTATGGGGTTCGGGTACTGCCCTGGGAGACATGTATTAATGCAAACATTTTTTTCAAAAAAGATTGTTTTTTCAAGAGCAGTGATTTTAATGATGCTTACAACAAAACAAATGAAAAAATTCTTTAAATATAGTGCCGGGGGGGGGGGGTCCCCTTAGTCTGCCTGTAAAGTGGCGCATCTGTACTGTGTATAGAACCTGCTGCAGCAAAACTACATTTATAAAGAAAAAAATTAAATTTAAATTGCCGGCAATACAATACCATTTCTGGCAATAGAAAAATAAAATAAAAAACATCTTGGGGGTCCTCCCAATCCTTACCAGGCCAATGTTACTTTGTATCTCTCTATCTCCCGTCTGATCAATGTTTATAAACAATGTTACTTTGTATCTCTCTATCTCCTGTCTGATCAATGTTTATAAACAATGTTACTTTGTATCTCTTTATCTCCCGTCTGATCAATGTTTATAAACAATGTTACTTTGTATCTCTCTATCTCCTGTCTGATCAATGTTTATAAACAATGTTACTTTGTATCTCTCTATCTCCTGTCTGATCAATGTTTATAAACAATGTTACTTTGTATCTCTCTATCTCCTGTCTGATCAATGTTTATAAACAATGTTACTTTGTATCTCTTCTGTCTGATTAGGTCAGGTTCTCATAGCTGCAGCTTATACATTTGTAGTATTTGCACAGCATCTCCTGTTTATCATTTTTCAAAAGGGAATTGATAACAAATACAAGGGGAAAGTGGCAGCAGGACACAAGGGCAGGCCTAATACACTTTTTTGGATGCCTGTAGTATTTCCATTGTCTTAAGCTGGTTAAAACAATCCCTAGTGATCCTGCCACAAAGGTTCTTGTTCAAACATTTCCTGTTATAGGGTGACAATGCCCTGCTCTCTCTTTGTTTTTATGTGGCAGGTCAGGGGGTGGGTGAGACAGAGCAGAGCCTGGAGGTGAAGCTGAGGAACATGAGTATTGAGGTGCACTCCAGAGTGGACCAATTATATGTGGAAAGTAAGTGGGGACTTTGGGTTCTATGGGGGGGGGGGTTTACAGTGGGATAATGTGGGGGTACTAGTCTTTTCAACCTGTTATTGTTTCCCTTTTCCAGATTCAGGGATGGCGGAGAAACTGACTGACTTTGAAAGCTTCATGAAGGACTTCAGTAGTAGGTTTTGGGGGTTTGACGGTCGGCAGAGCATAAGCTGCATCCTGTTATCTATGTGGGTAGTGATAAGTTCCATGTAATCAATGGGCAGTTGAGCCAAAAAAAAAAGTTCTCTCTGTTGATGAGATCCTCAGGTCATGGAGGAGATGTGAAGACCAACAGGGCCTCATATACTGAACATGAGCATTCTCTGTGGCCTCTTTATCTTCTCCTGGGCACCAAATAAACCAGTTACAGATCTGCAATTTAAGTATTCCCTTTGTCATTTTTTTTGGAGGCTGAGTGATCCATTGTCTATACCAGACAATCTCATCCAGGGTTCAGTGGAACCCTATGGTTTCTCCAGGGGTGGATAAGTGTTCCTCCCACAATGTCATTTGGCATGTGTGAGTGATGGGGCAGGTCATGTTAGCAAGATTTTTGTCTTTCAGTGGATTGGTGGGCATCATACATTGTGCTTGAAGTACACCTTTATTGCTGGGTGACATGATTGATGAGGGGTGTACATCGTAGGACATTTTTTAATTTTTTTTTTGTAGGTCTAGTTAAACTTGTTTCCTTATTTTGTGAATGAGTAGGGGTACGGTATCCGGTGGTCCACCTATTGTTAAAGGGATCTTCTAGATTCCAATAAGCCCCCCACCCACCCCCCAGCCCCTACAAACACCGGGCCAGGGTTGTTGGGAAGAGGCCCTTCTCCCAGTAGCGGCCTGTCCATAAGGGCCGCAGGGGCGCGCCCCCCTAATCCATGCACCCGGCCCCCTAAACTGCATGCAGGGCACCGGACTCATGGGTTCCAATCTTTATTTTATTTTTTTCAGAAGCATGTGATTAGAGCCTGAGGCTCTATCTAATTGGCTTCAAAAAATGGTGAGGCACTGCGCCCCGAGCCCACCCAGTTGTGTGACGATAGCAAATGAATATTTGCTATTGTCTTCCTAAATCTTGGGAAGTGGGTCCTGAGACCCATTACCTGATTGGCTGAGAGGAGAAGTGATCCTATTGGACTGACCAACCAGGGGGCTGTCGGCGGGTGTATTGTTTGCTGCCCCACCCAAAAAATATACCACCAGCCACCACTGCCTTCTCCTATCCACATGGGGATGAGGTGCACTGCAAGGTACCTCCCAAGTTGAGGGTATGTGGACTAATATTGTTCAGGATTGGGGGGGGGGCACACACTTACTGTATCTACCCCCCATTCTGGCCCTGATAAAAGTGTGGCATGGATTGTGCTTTTTGTTCTTGTCTGTTGTATGAGGTTTCCACTTAGAATTCATATCAAACCCTGAAACTAGGATAACGGTCTGGTATAGATAAATAGAATTTCAGAATTTTTTATCTATGTGCAAATGTGTCAGTGTTGCTGTGATAGGTTCTATACATCGTACAGATGGGTCACTTCACAGGCTGGGTCTGGCCATCCCCAGGCATGTTATTTAGGGGAATTTTGCAATTGCAATACTTGACTCTTACGTATTGATAAAATTGCTGATCTCCGTTAAATGGAATTTAGTAAACACTTTTTGTTTTGGTCCATTATCCCCAGGGCAGTGCACCCCTCCATGCCATTTGCCAATAATCTTAGAAAATGACCAATACCGGTTTTAAGCTTTTGACTCCTATTGACTTCAATGGGGTTTCGGATTCACTATTGTTCGCCGAACCCTGCTTGAACTAGATACATTCAGCTCATCCCTACTCGCGATAACAGAAATGTGCATATAAGCAAAAAAAGAAGATCCTGCACTATGAACTCCAAGTGATCTTTGAGAGCAGCAACTCTGATGTGAGATATACACAGTCAATAATAAATGGTTACAAATAGAGCTGCACTGAAATACCAATAAAATGATAATATATGAATCAAGAAATAGTCCAAATAATGAAAAAAAAGTCCAGTGCAAATAGTGAAAAATAAGTCCAAGTTATGATGAGAGGAGTCCTTCCAATGATATTGACACCATCAAACACCCAAATTGAAATGTGAACTCCACCGTATAAAGTGTTCAATTACCAGCTTATATGGACCTCCTATAATGGGAGGTCAGAAACACTATACCCAACCAGGGCCTTTATCCATCCAGGAGGGGTATGAAGATGGCAACTCCCTCCATATGAGGATTCCCAAGGCAAAAGGGTCAGAAACTATCTCAGCTCAATCTTAACTGAAACCCTCCACAGAGCCCATACGACATGGATCCACCCTCAGGATATCACACCCCATTGGACTCCATGTCGTAAAGGCTCTGTGGAGGATTCCGGACAAGATTGAGCTGAGATCATTTCTGACCGTTTTGCCTTGGGAATCCACATATGGTGGGAGTTGCCATCTTCATACTCCTCCTGGATGGATAAAGGCCCTGGCTGGGTATAAGCCACAAGTGTTTCTGGCCTCCAGTTATAGGAGGTCCATATAAGCCGGTAAGCGAGCACTTTATATGGTGGAGGTCACACTTCAATTTGGGTGTTTGATGGTGTCAATATCATTGGAAGGACTCCTCTCATCATAACTTGGACTTCAACCCTTTTATTATTTTTCACTATTTGCACTGGTGATTTAGCAACTAATGATTGCTGCTTCAGGGCTGGTCAGGACTTTTGTTTCAATTATTTGGACTATTTCTTGATTCATATATTATAATTTGTATTGGTATTTCAGTGCAGCTCTATTAGTAACCAGAAATGTTCATATAACTAGCATAGAAGCCAATTGTGCACGTTCTGGAGATCACTGAGGTCAACGTTCAGTTAAAGTATATGTCTTGGTATGATTTAACCTGCTGGTCTCCTTAAAATCCAGGGAGCTCCTAACTATAGTAAGCACAGTGACTCTACTGCCCTGAACCCCCAAGCAAAGTTGTTGTCATCCCAGAGGGGAAGAATCTGTATATGGTTCAGCTCTCCTCTTTAATGGTTTTTGTGGGCAGCAGAAACATCTGAGAAGATGAACATGTGTACAGTTTAGAGGAATAAAGACTGATTTCCTGTCTCCTCAGAACAAGCCGTGGCAACCAAAGTGACGAATATCAAGTCGCTGGTGAACCTTTTTCTGTCTGACGAAATCACAGGTAACTGTGCCCTGTAAGAATAATGAGTTGTGTTGACATCTGGGCCTGCCTGGACATTTGTAGCATGTATTGTATTCATTAGGATCAATCTGATTGGAGGCTGGACATTTTCAGGTGTTAGAGATAACTGTATAGCAACAAAAGTATGGAATTATTCTTATTAAAGGCCAACATGTTTCATTCATTCATAACGTCTCAACTAACCCCCATCCCATTGTTTTGTGTTTTTCACCCAGGACCTAGGAAAAGGGTCTGTTTATGAGGGTGGTCTTTGCCCTCTCTGACCTAGCAATTCTCAGTCCCTTGGTGCCCAGGTCTACTTTGTAGAACTGAAACTAATTTCAGGTTTCGATTATCCTCAATCATACTGAGCGTTCATCTCCACATGAGCTTCTCTCTTTTCAGACATAAGATACAGGGATCCCAGCCGATGAACACTTTATTTCATTCCAGTGGTCATGGCCAATGCTTGCACCAAGATTCTTGGGTATCCGTCCTCGGGCCCTTCTTAGACGCTAAAATAAGCTCTAGGAAAGCCAACTCCTGGGGGAATGGAGATCACTGAGGTCAATGTTCAGTTGTATAACCCAGGGTTTCTCAACCACTATTCAATGGAACCCTAGGGTTTATCCAGAGTCAGTAACCACTGACACCAATTGTCTTTTTAGCTATCTGTAAGGGAGGATTCTTTCCAGTGACCACAAGTGTAAGGAGCATGGACGTACCTACAGGGGTCACAATCGCGACTTGGGCCCATGCTGCAAGGGGACCTGCACGGCCCCCTTGTAGGCCTGTACAAGAGGAGCCGCGGGGCGGCTGCCTATAGAGGAGATGATCTCTCCATTTTTCTCCTTCATCTGCTGATCACCCACAATAGGAAGAGGAGAAGTGGCATTCAGCGGATGTAGGAGGAAAATGGAGAGATCAAGTCCACTATATATAGCTGCCCCGCTCCTCCTATCCAGCTTCCTGCTGCCCCCCCATGTACTCTTCCTGGCCCCCTCATTGTCCCCCTGCAGCTCTGCCAGGTACTCCCCTCCCCTCTTCTGCCGGCTGCTGCGGGGGATCTGTCAGGATGGAGAGTGGGGAAGGGGCCGGTAAATGTGTCATATACCGGCCCCTTCCTTTTCTGAATGGAGAATCAGTGAGCTGTACCGATCACTGAATCTGTCCATTCATAACTGAAACATAGTAAACTGTGTTACTATGCTTCAGTTTGTGAATGAACGGGAAGCCTCTGTACAGAGCTATTCCTGTCCATTCATTCTGTGCAACTGAGGCTGCAGAGGAGATTGATCGCCGTGTCCTCAATCTACTTTCTCTGTCTCAAAAGTCTGTTTAGACCCCTGATATCTCACCAAAGCCCCCTAATGGGGCTACTAAACATTTTTTAAATATAATTTAAAAGATAATCTTGTAAAAAAAATAATAAAAAAATAAAATAAACTACTGACACCAGTGGCAGAACTACCAGGGTCACAAAGGTTGTACATGTGTTCCACCAAAGGGCTTGGAGGGAAGGGCCCGATGGGAGTCAGGGGGGCCCTTTATGGTTTCTTGCACTGGGGCCCTGTAGGCATAGTTACATCACTGGTAAGGAGCATTCTTCCCACTGACCATCACATTAATGTACCACAAGCTGTTCATTTTATAATATTTTTTTATCAGGGGTTCCCTGGAGACAAAAAGTTATTGCAAGGGTTCCTTCATGTTGAAAAGGTTGACAGAGGCTGGTATAACCGATCAGCACACAAACAAAACATTTGTGAACAGCATATAAAAGTGGGAATATATGGATATATGACCAAAATTGTAAACACCTGACCATCCCAAACCATAGGCATGAATGTGGAGTTGCCCCCACTTTGTGGTCATAACATACACCATTCATCAGGGAATGCTTTCTACAAGATATTGGAACATTTCATGAAAACTGGAGAATTAAATGTTCATCAATATAATGCAATCTACCTTGGAAGCCTGACTTCTACCAAAACTTTCCGATTTTTTGGGCGGAGTGAGGCAGGATTAGGTCCCCCGTACATTTTTTATTCCAGTGACCCCCTCGTGGGGAGAGCTATTCGAGGAAACAAGTTGTATTTTTTTTCAACAGGAAGGCAAACAGCAATAAGAGAAAAACAGGAAGGGGCAGAACCTGGTGGATTACATCAATATGTGTCCCTGTTGGAGACATCTCTCCCCACTTTGTCATCACCAATGATGACGAACAAATTGGTCATAAAAATCAGATGAATCTGAAAATGTTTTGATCCTCCTGATTATGAGATTATGGTGATATGAGCTTACAGAAAATCATACAATTCATAAATAACCATTTACAGATCAAACCCATCTACTGTGTGCAGATGTTGAGGGGAATGGAAACTTTTCTACTGAGTCCATTGTCCCAGGCTGAGAATCTAAACTTTTCCCAACTAGAGCTGGTTTTTTAATGTTGGAGATAAAGGTCCCTCACAAGAAGCCCAGAGACTGGGAGATACATCTGGTGTTCCTCTCTTATTTCTTCCCTGCTAATGAAGACACAGACATATTGATATTTGCATTGTTCCTATTGCAGGTTCTCTTTCAAGTGACAATCAGAGGATTTTGGCCGCAGTGGGGAAACTAACAGATGGACTCCGCAACAGCAATGGTACGTTTATTCTATTTCGGCAATCACTTATCCTCCTCCACACCTTCATTTTAACTAACTTTCTAAGGCACGATTTTTCACTATTATCATTTGATCCCTGGCTTCCTGTACAAAATGCAGGAGGTAACCCCACCCCCTAGTCTCCAACCTAATGAGACCTTTTCAGATTTTCTGTTAATTAAAAAAGGCTGCTGAGACAAATTAATATAAGTCTACCTCCTCCTTCTCTGTCACTTCTCTTTCTCCTCTTCTTTCTCTCTCTCCCTCCCTCCTTCCCCTTCTTTTCTTTCAACTTATATCTCCCCCCTTCCTCTCTCCTCCCTTCTGTCTCTATTTTTCTCCTCCACTCTTCCTCTCTCCTCTTCCTCTCTCCTTCTTTCTTTCTCTATTTTTCTCCTCCACTCTTTCTCTCTCCTCTTCCTCTCCCTTCCATTCTTTCTCTATTTTTCTCCTCCACGCTTTATTTTTCCCCGTACCTCTCTCCTCCCTTTCTTTCTCTATTTTTTTCCTCCACTCTTTCTCTCTCCTCTTCCTCTCTCCTCCCTTTTCTTTCCTTTCTCTATTTTTCTCCTCCACTCTTTCTCTTCTCCCTTCCTCTCTTCTCCGTTCTTTCTCTACTTTTCTCCTCCACTTGTTCTCTCTCCTCTATTCTTTCTCTACTTTTCTCCTCCACTTGTTCTCTCTCCTCTTCCTCTCTCCTCCCTCTATTTCTCTATTTTTCTCCCCCACTCTTTCTCTCTCCTCTTCCTCTCTCCTCCCTTTCTTTCTATACTTTTCTCCTCCACACTTTCTCTCTCCCCTTCCTCTCTCCTCTATTCTTTCTCTGCTTTTTTCCTCCACTCTTCCTCTCTCCTCCCTTTTCTTTCCTTTCTCTATTTTTCTCCTCCACTCTTTCTCTTCTCCCTTCCTCTCTTCTCCATTCTTTCTCTACTTTTCTCCTCCACTCGTTCTCTCTACTCTTCCTCTCTCCTCTATTCTTTCTCTACTTTTCGCCTTCACTCTTTCTCTCTCCTCTTCCTCTCCCTTCCATTCTTTCTCTATTAATCCTCCACGCTTTATTTTTCCCCGTACCTCTCTCTTCCCTTTCTTTCTCTATTTTTCTCCTCCACACTTTCTTACTCGTCTTCCTCTCTCCTCTATTCTTTCTCTACTTTTCGCCTTCACTCTTTCTCTCTCCTCTTCCTCTCCCTTCCATTCTTTCTCTATTTTTATCCTCCACGCTTTATTTTTCCCCGTACCTCTCTCCTCCCTTTCTCTATTTTTTTCCTCCATTCTTTCTCTCTCCTCTTCCTCTCTCCCCCCTTTTCTTTCCTTTCTCTATTTTATCCTCCACTCTTTCTCTTCTCCCTTCCTCTCTTCTCTGTTCTTTCTCTACTTTTCTCCTCCACTCATTCTCTCTCCTCTTCCCCTCTCCTCTATTATTTCTCTACTTTTCTCCTCCACTCTTTCTCTCTCCTCTTCCACTCTCCTCCCTTTCTTTCTATACTTTTCTCCTCCACTCTTTCTCTCTCCTCTTCCACTCTCCTCCCTTTCTTTCTATACTTTTCTCCTCCACTCTTTCTCTCTCCTCTTCCTCTCTCCTCCCTTTCTTTCTATACTTTTCTCCTCCACACTTTCTCTCTCCTCTTCCTCTCTCCTCCCTTTCTTTCTCTATTTTCTCCTCCACTCTTTCTCTCTCCTCTTTCTCTCTACTTCCTTTCTTTCTCTATTTTTCTCCTCCACACTTTCTTTCTCCTTTTCCTTTCTCCTCTATTCTTTCTCTACTTTTCTCCTTCACTCTTCCTCTCTCCTCCCTTTTTTTCTCCATTTTTCTCCTCCACTCTTTCTCTCTCCTCTTCCTCTCTCCTTCCTTTCTTTTGCTAATTTTCTCCTCCACTCTTTCTTTTTCCTCCTTCCAGGCACTGTTGATCCATTATGCGGTTCGGATTGGACACACTTTGGCCTAAACTGCTACTACCTGTCCCGGAACGCACGGCCATGGGATTATGCCAAGAAACACTGTGAGGATAAGAAGGGTCAACTTGTGGTCATCAAAGGTCTGGATGAGATGGTGAGGATAACAAGGTGTAAATAGGGCTGTCACACAGGGGCTGTTATTACTGACATCCCTCTGTAGATGTTGGCCACCGACACAATTGTTTGGCTACATTGTGAGTTTCTGACCCAAAACAAGTACACACATGATGAAACTGAGAAACATAGATGTCCAGATGACATTTGCCCTGGAATTATTAGGGTTGGTTTACTAAAGAGAAATAGACTGTTGACTTTGCAAGGGAAGTTGAACTTTGCAAGGGAATGTCCCCACCCCCCCCCCCCAGAACTTAGAGTATGAGGTCAAGCTCTGCTGACTATCATAAATCTAATCACGTCTTTGTTTTCATTTCCCCTGCCTGTGATTGGGTATTCTGGGCAAATTGAAACTTCACCACATTCAACAAGCTCTGGAGAATTTTCCCTTGCAAAGTGCAACTTCTCTTGCAAAATGAATGACCTGTTTGCGTTCAGTAAATCAAACCCAGTGATTCACAAACCCATATAAACCCAACAAAATTTCACATATTGCAGCTTACACCTTATAGATAATTATGGTGTGTCTTCATAAACCAGTCTATTGAGGAGAGTGCTCATGGCAGAGGGAGGTCCACAATCAGAAGCAGTCTGGTTGGTTGCTGCGGATTACCTCATTTGGCTCTCTGATCTTTTTACTGTTTCATTAGAGAAGCTAAATGTTAATGCTTGGAATAAGTGAAGCAGATTTGGGAACTATGATGTGTAACAAGGTGCTGATGGCCGGTGACCATTGAAGGACACATGAAAATAATTACATGCATGGTGCTAACAGAGTTACTGCACACCCCAGGCAGGATAACGCAATGTCCACTCTTCACAGAAAACCACAAATCTCATACATTGGCCTCTACCAGTTCTCTCACATGAGTCAATATAGAGAAGTTACAGCACATAGGTAGACAATCCTGACTCATCCTTCAGCAGGCCTGGGGCGACCTAACCCCAGTACCCCAAAAGTCCTTCCCAGAAGGTGACAGAGCAGTTCCCATCAGCAGGTGTTTCAGAGAGTCCTCAAACATCATATACCCCTTCTAGAATCACAGAGGGACTCCATAGAACTAGGTGAGCACCAAATGTCCTCATTGACACATAGAAACTTCCCGACACTATGAGCTGTGCCCCAGGCTGGATTTATACCATTTTACCCTTGAACTAGTATTTTGTACTGCATCCTCCAGACCCCAGCTAACCTACTCCAACATCACACTAACAAGACTAGACAACATAGCCAAAGAAGGAACACCAAAGGTGGGTCAGAAACACAAAGAGAGATATTCTGCCCACTATCCATCAATATACAACAAAACTTGGACAAACATGGAACCCCAAGGCTGAGGTAGAATGACTAAGAGAAACATCCTGTCCTCTCTCCGTAAATAGACAACAAGAATGAACAGCATAGTCACAATCTTAATTCCTCAGTCTGATGGTTCCTTTTGTGGCTATGTTGTGAATGGATGGAGAGTGGGAAGAATGCCAATGCCCACTCTCTGTAAATACACAAGACTGGACAGTGTAGACACAGGAGGAACTCTAGGCTGGGGCAGAAAAACTGAGACATACAATTTGCACAGTCTCCATCAATACACAACAAGACTAGACAACAAAATCACAGAAGGAACACCAAGGCTGTGGTAGAAAGACTGCGAGAGAGAAGACAACAAGATAAAACAACAAAACTCCAGAAGGAATGCCGAGCCTGGGGTAGAACGACTGAGACAGCCTTGGTGTTCCTTCTGTGGCCATGTTGCCTTGTTTTGTTGTGTATTGATGTGCAAAATGTATCTCTTAGTCTTTCTGCCCCGGCCTAGAGTTCCTCCTGTGACTAAACTGTCCAGTCTTGTGTATTTACAGAGAGTGGGCATTGGCATTCTTCCCACTCTCCATCCATTCACAACATAGCCAAAAAAGGAACCATCAGACTGAGGAATTAAGACTGGCACCATTTTGCCCACTCTCCATCGATACATAACAGGTCCAGAACACACTGAAGGAACACCAAAACTTGGGCATAAAGGCAAAGAGAGACATTCTGCCTACTCCCCATTAATACAGGACATGATTAAACAATATGGTCACAGATAGAACCCTAAAGCCTGGTACACACTATTCGTTTTTTTTTTTTCCTCCAACCCATGGAAAAAAAAACTGTCAGCTCCGGTCGGAGACACTGTACTAATCATATGAGGTTAATTCAGCGATCTTACCCACTGAGCTGTTGTGTTCTGACAAGGGGATCCCCCCCACAAGAACATGCCATTGGCTGAGAGTGCTGATCGGGAGTTGGTCAGATGGTGGTTTTCCAGCATGCACATCCAATAGAAGCTGGCTAAACAACCGGCTTCTGTCGGACAGACCGAAATTACACACGGGCAGAATGTCAGTCAGCTTTTTTTGAACAGGCCGTTGTCTCCCGACATTCGGCCCAAGTGTAAGCGGCTTAAGACTGGACCAGAAAGACTTGGAGAGAGACATTCTTCCCACTCTCCATCAATACACAACAAGACAAGACCACATAACCACAAAAGGAACCTCGAGACGGGGGAAGAAAGACTTGGAGCTCCATTTAGCTCACTCTCCATCAATCCATAACAGGTCTAGAAATCATAGCCAGAGAAGGAATACCAAAACTCGGGAATAAAGGCTAAGAGAGGCATTCTGCCCAATTCCCATCAATAAATGACAAGGTTAAACAGTGTAGCCAGAGATAGAACCCCAAGACTGGGGTAGAAAAACCGAGAGGGACAATCTTTCCACTCTCCATCAATATGAAACAAGACTAGACAACATGGCCACAGATGGAACAAGAAGATTAGGCAGAAAGACTTAAAAAAGACCTTCTGCCCACTCTCTATAAATGCCCCTAGAATGATGCCGGGAAGAGTAGAGCCAGCTGCACATCACCCCCACCTAATGGAAGTTAAATTGCAGATGTACAGACCCCGAATGGGTGATCCTTTATTTGGCGGCACACTACTTTCCACTAGCATAAGCCCACACAACTGTGTATAATAAAATAAATTATTTTATTATACACAGTTGTATGAGACTTTGTAATATATGTGGGGACTGTACTCCATCTCTGGCAGTCCTGTCCAAACACCATGGTCTATGTTGGCTTTGCAAAAATCTGTTCCTTCCTGTAACCCATGGGTAGGTACCAAGGGAAAGATGAAAGATGCCATCATGTCCCCTGATATAAACTCAAAGCCGAGAGCACTCTGAGATTGAAGAATTGCATATACGGGATTATATTCTATTCCCATGTAAAAGGACTATCCTTCTCTGAACTGGGCAGCTTGCTTTGCACCTTTATAAGGAATCCCTTGTGGATCTAAATTACTGATGGGCTTTTATACAGGAAAGGACTCAATGTAATCCTCAATTCTTGCTGGCTGGTGACTTTGCTCATACAGACACAATATCTGTCCTCCCTTTTGACCATTGACATTCTCTTTTAGCCCAAGGCTTCACCCAAGGAACCTGCTACATCCTTAACTTGGCATGGATTCCTTCAGAGAGAAGAACACCCATCCACACACATAAAAGGCATATGAAGAGCACCTGTCACCTCTTTATAAATGTGTCTCTACTCTTTTTAGATTCATTACAGTAAATAATATATCTGCTGTGTTTGACTGTGGCGGAGTGTGAGCTCCTCTGGTACAGAGACCGATGTGACTGGCTCAGTGTTCTCTGTACAGCACTGCGATATATGTCATAGCTATATAAATGTAAAATAATAATAGTGTATGACTGTGGGGGAGGGGACATTAGAGTGTAAGCTCCTCTGGTACAGACTGATGTGACTGTGAGGAAAGGGACATTAGAGTGTAAGCTCCTCTGTACAGAGACTGATGTGACTGTGAGGGAGGGGACATTAGAGTGTAAGCTCCTCTGTACAGAGACTGATGTGACTGTGAGGGAGGGGACATTAGAGTGTAAGCTCCTCTGGTACAGAGACTGATGTGACTGGCTCAGTGTTCTCTGTACAGCACTACGGTATATGTCAGAGCTATTTAAATGTATAATAATAATAGTGGGTGACTGTGGTCAGGACATTAGAGTGTAAGCTCCTCTGGTGATTATATAAAATAATATGTAGTGACTGTTTTTGTTTTTCTACAGAATTTTCTACGTAACATTTCACAGTCACAGAGTTTGTGGATCGGTCTTTCATATGAGAAAGAAATCTGGAATTGGGTGGACGGCACATCCTATGAGAGATCTCCAATGTATGAAACCGATCTTTTCCTTCTTACATTACCTGCAATAGAAAAAAAAATGTTTAAATATCCTTTTTATGTGCAAATGTTGGACCTCTTAGCTAAAATACTTTCAGGCTTTAGGAGCTGCCTGCTCCTGCATTGGCCATCTAGGCTTTGCCATCTGTTCTGGTTAATATCAGTGCTGGCCCGGTCACTAATGTTTTTTTTTTATTTTTTTACCCCTCAGGTTCTGGAAAGATGGTCAGCCTTCAATCAGGTTTAAGAGTGTTAGATACTGTGCTCATTTGGAAAATGGAGAGAATTGGCGCACTTCTTCTTGCACTTATAGTTACCGATACGTCTGTGAGAAGAAGACATTGTGACCTGCAATGATGACCATCAGACATCTCCTGATATGTCCATCTCCTCTTCTCTCCTTCGCCATACTACAGTGAGGGGGAATCTACTAACAGAAGAAAATGTATCCTGCTGGACATTCTGGGACTTGGAGTGCCTTGTAATGAGGGTTCCTCAAAATGTCTACAACCCATCTCCAGCCTTAAAGTCATGAATCAACTAAACCCCACTTAATTAAAAGTGAGGATGGGGAGACACTGTCAAAACTGCCACCCACTGCTCTTCAGTGACCGCCCATAGTCATAACATTAATCAAACCTTTGGAGACTTCCCAGCTTCTCATTTTATCAAGGGCCGCATCAGTATTATGGTTGCCTTCAAAAGGGCCGGTTGTATCTTTGAGACCAAGATCTAAATGTATCTACTCTTTATCACAATAAAAATTGCTCTGCATTCGATTATTACTGGTTTTAGTAATAACTTAAGACTTAAGCTGTGAAGGGCAGGTTGCTGACCAGCATGGATCCCACTCACACTCCTGTAGCAGATGATGCAAGTCTGAAAAGGAGGGTCGCACACCACTTGTATCTTCCAGAAGAAAATTTGTTGAAGACTGCTTAGACAGAACATGGTTGTGCCATGGTAAAGTTTCTTGTGGATGATACCTGCAGTGTGCGACCCTCATTTTTAACTGGCATTGAATTGTATTATTCTCATAATAATTATAATCAGATGCCCACCTCCCCTTAGATCAGATGTCAAAGGCTGCCCCACCATCAGAAGTCAAGAGTTCTTCACCCACCCTTACATAACAGTGCATCCTCATTGTTCTGCTGCTAGGAAGAAGCTGTGGGCGGAGCTGAGAAGCAGAAAGTGCAGGGTCTGGAGGAGGACCAGAGGAGGGCTAGAGTCAGCTGCCGGAGTTTGCTGAATGCTAAAACCAGGGGAGGCAGAGACGAAGGGGGTGCTGCAGCTGCACAGTGCGGCCCAGGATCTGTAGGAGTTCTGTCCTCCTCTCTGCTGTCGACTTCTGAGATGGGTTATGAGAAAAACACAGACAAGCCTCTCCTTGTCTGCAGGGAGAAGCACAGGATCTGGTGGAGGGGTTCTGTCCTCTCTCCTGTCAACTTTTGAGAAGGGTTAGGGGAAAAACACAGACAAGCCTCTCCTTGTCCGCATAGAGAAGCACAGGATCTGGTGGAGGAGTTCTGTCCTCTCTGCTGTCGACTTCTGAGATGGATTAGGGGGAAAACACAGACAAGCCTCTCCTTGTCTGCATGGAGGAGCACAGGATCTGGTGGAGGAGTTCTGTCCTCTCTGCTGTCGACTTCTGAGATGGATTAGGGGGAAAACACAGACAAGCCTTTCCTTGTCTGCATGGAGAAGCACATGATCTGGTGGAGGAGTTCTGTCCTCTCTGTTGCTGACTGCTGTGACAAGGTAGGGGCAGACACAAGGGGGGTGCCCCAGCTGCAGGAGAGGTATGAGGGCCTCATGAAATGGTCTATAAGGCCAGATTTGAGCCCTGAGCCTTGTGTTTGACACATGTGCCCTAAATCATGTGATATGTCTATAGCATGTAAGACTTATCATTTAAAAAAGCATTTAAAGAATACCTCCCCCTAACAATGATGAAGCAGATATATAAGGAACCACCACAAAATGTCTTCCAGAAAGTTGCGAGGGCCAGAGCACTACATGTTCAGTTGCTATGGTCAAGAATTTCGACCCATTCTCTTCCATTCCCATCACCTTTCTATCGGTCATGGAGGAGATCTCATAGTTTTGAAATGTAGATCATTGGAAGTCTAGGGCTCCTGGGATGCTCTGGAAGACATATATTGCCTTTAGGTACCAGCTATTCATATGTGGTGCTTGTTTTATCCTTTTACCCTGAGTAGTTACTTATTCCCTCAAACACCACAATAAGATCACACCCCAATTTTCACTGTTAAAGCTATGTGGCATCAATTCTAACAATGCACCTGTATCTAGGAGCCATGTGTTGAAGATGGGGACTTTTTTGTCTCTGGTTTGTAGCATTTCTGGACGGTTGACACTTGACACTTAGGATCCTCCCTTGCATAAACATTTTACATATTAAATAACAAGAGACATTCATTTCTGCTATCTTAGGACACCTAATCAACCTGACCGACCTATAGACTCCAAAATGTCTCATTGTAGGACAAGGAGATGAATTGTCTCCACGTTACACGCCAAAGCATTCCAAAAAATCCAGACAACAGCAATTTGTTCTAATAACATCTTTCTGCAAAATCAGTTTTGCAACCTCAGCCTGTTATTATATAAAGAAACCGACATTAGCATATAAGCTAGTCTTTTTCAACCTTTTCACCCTAGAGGAACCCTTAAAATAATTTTCAAGTGTTGGGGAACCCCTGTTTGAAACAAATCATTGGCAGTCAGTAAGGAAAAATGCCCCGTACATTGGTGGCCAGCGGCACTTACAGTGTTGGTCAGAAAGCCATTCTTACAGACAGCTAAAAAGATCATTGGTGTCATGCAGCTGGCTCTGCCAAGATGATTTGGCCCTGGGACCATCAAATGGGAAGTGAATCAGCCACAGGTCAAGGAACCTCTAACAACCTCTGGAGGAACCCTGGTTGAGAATGGCTGATATAAACACTTAAATAAGAGTTATCATTATATATTGTTTTTAAAGTTCTGTCTCCTATGGAAAAAAGTACATGACGTACCTTGTCCCCTATTGCTAGTTGCCTCCTAACCTTAGTGAGGTTAGACCTGCATCCACTCCTCTCCTACCATGGCCGATCCAACAACAGCTAGGAAGGAGATGACTGCTCCACAACAGCCACTTGTCTCAGCTCAGTTCACTTTCCAGAGACAAGCACAGGCAAGAGGAAAGTAGAGGTACGGAGCGTGTGTCGTCCTCTGCATTCCTTTTGAAGTTGCTCAGAGCAAAGGCAAGCAGCTGATATGAAGCAGCCGTCTTCTTCCTAGCTGTTGTTGGATGGGTCAAGGGAGCAGGAGAGGGGGTGCAGGTCAGATCTCGTAATTAGGGTTAGGAAGCAGCTTGCAACATGGGATAAAGTGCAAGTACATGTACTTTGTCCCATGGGAGACAGGAAAGCTAAGAAAATACAACAAAAATCTTAAATGTTTAGATGTTAATGTAAAGTTTTATATATATATATATACAGCAATCAGTGTAGCGCTGGACATAAGAGTGTAACTGGTGATTAGAAATTGGTGCACAATCTCTGATAATGCTAGGGTGTAATGCCGAATAAACAATGTAAATACACCAAAAATAATCATCTAAAGCTTATATCTATACAATACATAGTGATATTCCTTTTAAATATGGGACCATGCCAGAAATAGGTATGTGTGAAAAGAATAATAAAAGTGAAAAATAAAATAAAAAGTTCAAAAAAGTGTCCCAAATAACAATGTGTAAAATCCAAAAGAGATCCGGAGGAAGATATATTGCAGGATTCGGGAATATTCGATCCACCTCCCGTGCAGCCCACCACCAAATGGTAAAGATGAAGGCTTACCAGAAAGCCTGCGACCGCCCTTACTCAGGGGGGTCAGAACAAGCTTAGTTGTGGAAATGTCCAGGGATGATGGAGCCTCCGAGTCCTCTCTCACTACATCGGGCAGGCAGCCCACAGCAACGGGAACCCCGAAGAAGAAGTTCACAAGAATTCCCTCAATGTTTCTTCTCGGAAAAGGTCAGATATAAATGAGCCTCAGATCCCAAGAAAAAAATAGAATACGACTCCAGTAGTGTAGATTGAAAAATTGGGGGCAATTTATTATAACTAGAATGCAGTAAAAGCTTTTAAGACAAAATGACAGTAACAGGAAGGAAAAAACTCCTTTAGCGGTTTAAAAACAAATCGATGCGCATCAACGTTGTGACCCTACGGCCGTTTCGTCACAACTGACGTCATCAGGGGTACGTGATTGCGTACGCGCATGCGCATTAAATAGCTTAACAGCGCTGCCAAAGACGGCGCTATTGGTTGGTTCAGACCAGATTAAAGGCTATAATAGGCTAATCCAAAGCCTATGAGCCACAAGTAACGCCCAATGTATAAATTGATAAGCAAATAAAACGTTGGTAAACGTGCATATAATAGAGAGCCAACCACAACAGCGCCATCTAGTGAACATTTAGCAGAAAACGTTAAGCAAATGACAAAATAAGCTTTCTATGACAAAAAACATTTAACATCTAAAAATTCAATTAAAATTAATAATGAATCATCCCAAAAAACAATATTAATGTTATAACTAAATACATTTTAAAACATAAAAATCTAGTGTAGATTATGAAGTGTGTAATGATCAGTAGACTTATCATATTTATATAACATCCTCACTGACAGTGTAACTCTCCCACTGTATTCCTCATATGGGTATCTTCACTAGAAACCCAATTTAAATAAGATGGGCATAGGGGAAGACCATGAGTGCAATAATGGACACTAAATCCATAATCATGGGTAAAGGACCATAAATGTTCACAACAAAAGAAAAAGTTGTTGCACCCCTAAACAAGGAGGGGGAAGGGGGAGGGAGAAATTAAAAAAGCATAAAAATGAATGTATTGAAATAATCTAAAAGGAAAAAAAATAATCTAAAAGGAAAAAAACGAATATGGGAAACCTCCAAATAAAAATAACATGTCACAATCATAAAAGAAAACAGAATTAATAATGGACCCCAATTGATAATGGCCAAACAGATGTCCCAGAAGGGGACATCAACTGTTATTAATAAAACAGTTGATGTCCCATTCAATATTCAAACCACTGGGGGCATGAGAACCCAATCTATAAATCCAGTTGGTCTCGGCTCTAGAGATGGTTCTCTTACCGTTACTGCCACGCCAATGGGGAATATATTTCTCTATACCAATGAAAGTTGTGCCCGTTGGGTCTCGATTATGTACGAGATCATAATGTCTGGAGACACTGTGCTTATCGAAGCCCTGTTTTATATTGGTGATATGCTCACCCAGCCTCACATGCAATTTTCTAACAGTGCGTCCAACATATTCCAGCCCACAAGGGCACCTCAGGAGATAAACGACACATTTGGTAGTACAAGTAATCAGTGATTTAATAGGATATGTTAAACCCGTATTGACTGAAGTAAATTCAGTCAGTCTCCTGTCCTTTAATGTGTTGACCTTACACACTACACATTTTCTACATGGAGAGAAACCCTTGAGGTCACCAAAAAAGGTCAACCGCACAGGTGGGTCTGGGACATTGGGTGCCTTATATCGAGGTTATAGTGTTTAGCAGCAGGATTTTACTCAATCTTTGTCACTCACGATTCATTTATTTTTCACATCTTCACATTTATGCACGTAGCGCGGTTCCTTATTTATTTATAGTTTATATATATATATATATATATATATATATATATATTATAACAATAGTCATTAGGAAAACATGATCTTTTATCCTTTATAAGCACTAAGGACTATAACACTATACACCATATCAAATTGCTAATTAACACAACCTAGCCCCAAGGGTTTAACTTCTAACCCCTAACTTTAACCATAATCCTCAACCTAGCCTCTAACTCTTATGCCGCATACACACGAGCGGAATGTCCGACAGAAAAAGTCAGATTAGAGCTTTTCATCGCATATTCCGATCGTGTGTAGACCCCATGTGACTTTTTACGTCGAAAATTCTGACGGACCTAGAAAGAGAACATGTTCTAAATATTTCCGACTGAACCAATTCCTATCGGGAAAACCGCTCGTCTGTATGCTGTTCCGACGTACCAAAAACGATGCATGCTCTGAAGCAAGTACGAGACGGAAGCTATTGGCTACTGGCTATTGAACTTCCGTTCTTCTAGTTCCGTCCTACGTGTTGTACGTCACCGCGTTCTGGACAGTCGGAATTTGGTGTGACCGTGTGTAGGCAAGACAGCTTGAGCAGGATTCCGTCGGAAAAACCTTCGGAGTTTACTCTAAAGGGAAAACCGGTCGTGTGTACAGGGCATAAATCTCATCAAAGCCATCAACCTAGGAATCCCTGGATTAGCTGGTATAAAAATATGTAATAACTCTGGGATAGTTTACATTCTACTCCTTCCCTTCTCTCTTTTGACCATTTGTGCTGCCATAGTATTTCTATGTAGCCCTCTTCTCTGTTCTATGTTCTTGTTACTAATTCCTGACACATATCTACTTGTATGCTATGTAACCATTTACCCATTTTGCATTGTATATGCTTTTATATGCTATTCTCATCTGAATACTGCATGTTTCTTTAAGTTTTGTGAAAACGCTAAAATCTAATAAAAAACTTATTGGGAAAAAAAAAACCATCAACCTAATGCAGACTTCCTCATAAACTCATGGGCCATCACATCAATAGAACCTGTGACTAGGGATGGGCCGAATGGACCCCTGTTCGGTTTGGACCAAAACTTTCTGAACACCGCGAACGTTCGGACCCGAATAATGAACCCCATTAAAGTCAATGGGACGCGAACGTCAAATATCAAAAGTGCCCATTTTGAAGGCTTAAATGCAAGTAATTGGGAATACAATGGTTATAGGGGTCCGGGTCCTGCCCCGGGGGACATGAATCAATAAAAAAAAAAGTTTGTGAAAAATTTAATTTTTAAATAAGCAGTGAATTTTTAAAGTGAAAGCCTAAAAATGAAAAATTCCTTCCAATATAGTGCCAGGGGGATCCCCTTAGTCTAACTGTAAAGTGGCAGATCTGTACCATGTCTAGAATCTGATGCAGCAATAATTGAATTTATAAAGCCAAAAAAAAATGACATTTTCCTTGAAAGCTGCCTTTATTTTGCTCAGCAACAGCTGGGGAGCCAGTGTGTATGATGAGGCCACAATGTAGTGCACTGGAAACAAGATTAGAGATTTTTTGGATACATTCTGGTGTCACTTTGATTTTGAATAGAAGTAACGGGTGCGTTAAAATTGGTCTTTGGGTGTCGGTGGTGCCTTCCCACCGTAACCCTATAGAGGTACTCTTGATGAAAACAAGAATTTGCCTTGCTGTAAAAAATTGCAATGATATGCACCTGTCTGTGCTTGTGTGACAGAGGATGAGGAGGATGAGGAAGGTTTAGTAAGCCAGTCCACCACCACCTCTGCATGCTGTGGCTGGATAGTACGGGCAAACTCACTAAACAGAGGAAATGATGCCCTGCCTGAGGACTGACCACCACGTCCACCTTTGCCTGTGGACACATTTGTTGCTGACCCCCTTACAGTGCCAAAGGAATCTCTGCCTCTCCTTGTTGTTCTCCCAGACATTATTGGGAGGGAGGGGGCGGTGCTTATAAGCAAATGTAAAGGAGAAGTTAAAATCTGTACGTAGATACACTTTAATCAATGTAAAAAGGTGTTTGGTGCCCTTTAATTTGAGTACTCACACTACACAGACACACTCCACGGATACAATATAATATACTGCAATATAATGCGCCAAACGTACAGTGATGCACAGAACTATATGGCGTTAAACTGGCAGTAACGTGCACAGAAGTAAATGGTGTTAAACTGGCAGTAACGCACAAAACTATATGGCGTTAAACTTGTAGTAATGCACACAGAACTATATGGCGTTAAACTGGCAGTAACGTACGCAAAACGATATGGCGTTAAACTGGCAGTAATGCACGCAAAACGATATGGCGTTAAACTGGCAGTAACGCACGCAAAACTATATGGTGTTAAACAGACAGTAACGCGCGCAAAACTATATGGCATTAAACTGGCAGTAACGCACACAATACAATATGGCGTTAAACTGGCAGCAACGCACGCAAAACTATATGGCGTTAAGCTGGCAGTTACGCACGCAATACGATATGGCGTTAAACTGGAAGTAACGCAAGCAATACGATATGGCGTTAAACTGGCAGTAACGCAATCAAATAGACGGTGTTCAACTGTCACTACACTGACGCTATCTGAACTGTCCCTACTCTAGCTATATACTAATGTCAAGATTACTGACATGGTCTCACTATACTACAGTGAAACTATCTGAGCTGTCCCTACTCTATCTGCACATTATGAAAAGCTGAACGATGGTCCTCCTCACTACACTCACACTATTCATCAAAGTTGCTTTATTTTTGGGCAGCAGAGTATAACTGGCCCTTTAAAAAAAAAAAAAAAAGAGTAGACCAAAATGGGCTGTGTGCTCCTCAGGGGCGGGCAATCTTATCTTAGACTTACCCGTCCATTGTGACTTGGTGGCGGGCAATGTTTCTACCGTGTTTCCCCAAAAATAAGCCCGGGTCTTATTTTCATTTTGGCAACAAAAGACACAGTAGAGCTTATTTTCGGGGTAGGTCTTGCCATGTAATATGCTGTCTTCTCTACCCTTCTCTCTCCCTGCCTGACAGGCAGGGGCGTTGCTAGGTCTGAAAAAGATCTGGGGCTGGAGCCCATAGCAGCGGTCACCAACCTTTTTGCAGGCCCGGGGGGGGGGGGGGGGGGGCACACGGGTGGTAAGCAATTTTTCGTGAGCAAAGGCTGGTGTTGGCACTTCAATCATCATGACATGGTTGATATGGTGTCAGGGTGATTGAAGCGCATTGTTTCTATTGTTACTTTGTAATATATAATGAAGTGGTTCAACTCAACATAATGCAGAATCAGTGGGAGCCCTGAGTGTGTCACTTGCCACATCTCCTGCCACCAGATGCAGCTTGTCACTTGCCACTGTCGCCTGTCACAGATGCATCTTGTTACTTGCCACTGTCTCCCAGCACCAGATGTGGATTGTCACTTGCCACCGTTACCTGCCACCAGATGCGGATTGCCACTTGCCACTGTCGCCTGGCACCAGATGTGGATTGTCACTCGCCACCGTCGCCTGCCACCTGATGTGGATTGTCACTTGCCATGTCACTTGCCACCATTTGTGGATTGTCACCTGCCACATCGCCTGCCACCAGATGCGGATTGTCGCCTGCCACCAGATGTGGATGATCGCTTGCCACGTCACCTGCCACTATTTGCGGATTGTCACTTGCCATGTCAGCCAGTGCCACCAACTGTGCATTGTCGCTGCATTGGTGGCAGGTGGACAGCACTGGTCCATTTAGCACAGAGGCAGGTTTCAGTTGTCGGTTCTGAGTGAGGGCAGAAATGCGGTGATGTGGGGCGGGGCGGGCGGAGAGAGATGATGTCATCTCTGCTTGTCCGCCCGCTCGCTTCTCTCATCCCCCTGCCCAGCTCTCTCATGCAGTCCGTCCACCCAGCTGCAGAGAGGCCACGGCCTGCTCATTAGGCAGGGACCCCTGCGGTAAGAGACCCGGGGCTATGGGTCCCAGATTCGGGGCTATAGCCCCAATAGCCACCCCCTAGCAACGCCACTGCTGACAGGAATCCTCAGTGTGAACTGAGTTAAAATGCTTGTAAAATCCTATGATCCACTCTATTACAGTATTATATCATGTACAATGTGTATGTTTCAGTAATATAATTGTGCCAAATGCCTTTGTTATAGCGCCTCTCTGCGCTACTGTGACCCGCTGAAGCTCTCTTCTAGCATTTATATTACAGAAACACAAACATTTTACATCATATACTACTATAATAGAGTGGATTATAGGCTTTTTACAAGAATTTTAAACTAGGGCTTATTTTCTGGGTAGGGCTTATATTGCAGCACTCCTGGAAAATAATGCTATGGGCGTCTCTTCCCCTTGTATCATTGTGTTTTGGAGTCCCGTGTACCGGGATGAGCATTGTAAAAAAATGTATACAGACAGAGACTCTCTATGTACTTACCATCATCTCCATGGCAGAGTCTGGTTGGCCATGGAGGAAGCCACACACATAGGCTGACTGGAGTGGTGAGATTTAATATGAGATGCACATTGTTGCATAGATATTAAATAAAATGAACTTCTGTAAATCTCAATCCTTTGTAGAGACTGATGTTACTGATGGCACAATGAAACAAGAGCTTGCATTTACAATGGTTTAAAGCTGAAATGTAATCTGATTTAAAGCCCAACTCTGGGCACAGGAAAACAATTACCCTTACTTAACTACTTGTTAAGTCTAAAGGTGGAAGGATAAGGAGTAATACCCTCCTCCTGTAGGCTCCCCCCAAGCTATGTGACTACTCTCATGAAGCCCACTGGTGACCCCTCTAGTGATATACAGATCTATATAGAGATGACAGGACCTCCTTCCTCCTGCTGGTGATCCCTCTAGTGATATAAAGATCTATATAGAGGAATCAGGACCTCCTTCCTCCTGCAGGTGATCCCTCTAGTGATATTCATATCTATACAGAGGAATCGGGACCTCTTTCCTCCCACTGGTGATCCCTCTAGTAATACACAGATCTATATAGAGATGACAGGACCTCCTTCCTCCTGCTGGTGACCCCTCTAGTGATATAAAGTTCTATATAGAGGAATCGGGACCTCCTTCCTCCTGCTGGTGACCCCTCTAGTGATATAGAGATCTATATAGAGGAATCAGGACCTCCTTCCTCCTGCTAGTGATCCCTCTAGTGATATAAAGATCTATATAGAGGGATCAGGACCTCCTTCCTCCTGCTGGTGATCCCTCTAGTGATATAAAGATCTATATAGAGGAATCAGGACCTCCTTCCTCCTGCTGGTGACCCCTCTAGTGATATAAAGTTCTATATAGAGGAATCAGGACCTCCTTCCTCCTGCTGGTGACCCCTCTAGTGATATAAATATCTATATAGAGGAATCAGGACCACCTTCCTCCTGTTGATAAATATTAAGATTCCGCGCTTAGGATAGAAGGTTGCAGCCTCTCCTGATGGGTTCCCAAAGGGAGCTTACATAAATAATCAAGGAAAAGAAAGAGAAAGGGGTGTTGGCGCTACCATAAAAAACCCTAGTGATTAAGATGAAATAATGTATATAAAACTAAACTGCTGCCCTTACCATAAAAGATTATAAAATCACTAAAACGTGTTCACAACTAAGTGAAGTGAAACTGGACGTGTAGAAAATATGAATAAATGTATGTAAAAAGGGGAAATTAATCTGAAGAAGATGGATTTCTTCAGAATAGAAAAAAGGATTGTGCCGCCTACTGTTGTGGAAGGACCTGGGAAGCCCTGATCGGAGGATTACTTGAAGTCTCACTATACAGGTGTAAAGGGATATGGAGGTATAGAAAACTCAGCACGGCCTACCAAGGTGAAGATCCAACTGGAGCTGCCCACTCTTTTTGCCTACTACCCCTGCAGGGGCAACTACTTTCGGTGAGTGGGGACCCATTGGGGGAGCACTACAGTCACCAGATTTGTGTTGCACCGAAGTCACCTGGTTCTTGGACATTTGGGATCATATTTTTGTCCTTCTTTTTTCAATTTATTGATAGATTGACATTTTTGCACATTTTTATGGTCATTCATGGCCAGTGTTTTTTGGACTTTTTATTGGACACTCACCATTATTAATTATTAACTTTGGATTGCCTGCACATTTTTTAGGGTGTGTTTATATATTTAGTTTTCTGCACATACTATACTGTGGAGTATTTGCATATTTAATCACTCATTATTTATAGTTTATTGAAAATGTTTATAATGGTCTTTGGGTTGGCTGGTTGAGGGGGACACGCATCTCATTAACCTCTGATTTATGTTGTTTATTAGTCTTAATTAGACACACTGTAATACACTTTTTTGCCTATTAGGGTATACATACATTAAATTTCCCTTTTTATATATATTTATTTATATTTTTTACACCTTCCTCCTGTTGGTGACCCCTCTAGTTACATAAGGATCTATATAGGAGAATCAAGACCTCCTTCCTCCTGTTGGTGATCCCTCTAGTGATATAAAGATCTATATAGAGGAATCAGGACCTCCTTCCTCCTGCTGGTGACCCCTCTGGTGATATAAAGATCTATAAAGAGCAATCAGGATCTCCTTCCACCCGCAGGTGACCCCTCTAGAGATATAAATATCTATATAGAGGAATCAGGACCTCCTTCCTCCTGCAGGTGACCCCTCTAGTGATATAAAGATCTATATAGAGGAATCAGGACCTCCTTCCTCCTGCAGGTGACCCCTCTAGAGATATAAAGATCTATATAGAGGAATCAGGACCTCCTTCCTCCTGCAGGTGACCCCTCTAGAGATATAAAGATCTATATAGAGGAATCAGGACCTCCTTCCTTTCGCTGGTGATCCCTCCAGCAATATAAAGATCTATATAGAGGAATTGGGACCTCCTTCCTCCTGCTAGTGATATAAAGATCTATATAGAGGAAGAAGGACCTCCTTTTTCCTGCTGGTGACCCCTCTAGTGATAACTAAAGGTCTATATAGAGGAATTGTGACCTCCTTCCTCTCACTGGTGACCTCTCTGGTGATATAAAGATCTATATATATAGAGGAATCAGGATCTCCTTCCACCCGCTGGTGACCCGATTTATATAGAGGATTCAGGACCTCCTTCCTCTCGCTGGTGATCCCTCCATTGATATAAAGATCTATATAGAGGAATTTGGACCTCCTTCCTCTCGCTGGTGACCCCTCTGGTGATAGTAAGATCTTTATAGAGGAATCAGGACCCCCTTCCTCCCACTGGCGATCCCTCCAGCGATATAAAGATCTATATAGGGGAATTGGGGCCTCCTTCCTCCTGCTGGTGACCACTCTAGTGATATAAAAAATATCTAAATTGAGGAAAGATAAGACAGAATGAGTCCAGCGATGAGCAATAATAAATGGTGAAAGGTTTGAAGGATTAAACAGATGAGGAAAGAATACAGGAATTTAATATGTACAGTTTGGAGGAAAGGAGGGGAATTGATGAACATGACTGTAACCTTTCAATATATGGAGGGTATAAATTAGGTTTCCAGGCAGGAATTTCTCTACGAATCTAAGATCAAAGAACATGGGGACAGGACTTTAAAGTAGCAGGAGGAAATTTCACAATTAACCTAATAAATATTATTCAGCTAGAGTTAGGTCTTTTTCTGCCATCACACTACTGTGTTTCTGCTGTATTTCTATTACACAACAATCGTATTATCTGGCACCAATAGAGTGTTTTCACACTTTCTACCTCAGAAAATGATTAATCTCAGTTCCTGTTTAATCTTATCCAGAATTTTAAAAAAGACATAGGCGTGTTATCAGATATAATTTCTCAGAAGTTCATTTCTTTTCTAGTTTTCTCTATAATCCTCCTCACAGCTGACACCGATGACCTTGATTATAAAGATGTATCTACATACATGGGTTTAATTAAAAACAAAATGCTTTGTGGTTTGTTCTTCTGAAGGCTAAAAAATATGAAAAAATATGAAAAAAATAAGTATAAGTATAATTAAAAAAGCTTTTCTTTTTTTTTGCTGGATCTGTGGGTCCTCGGGAGACCCGGACATTGCATGCGGGTCTGTGTGGCATCTTTGTTTTTATATATGTGGGCTTTTTTGTGCCCTTACCACGCTAATATGCTATTTTTTATGTAGTAAATAAAAATCTTTATATATTTGTATAAAAAATTCATATGTATTCTTGTAGAAGATTTTTGAGTATAGCCTCAAATATCAAGGCCTAAACCTAGGCATAAAAAAAAGTACCATCATCCAAAAAATGATATAGGAGAAAAAGGGAAGGGGTAAGAGCGTGAGGTACTTATACGCAGAAAGATAATTCTTAGATAAAAATTAATTCATTTATTACATATAAAAAAGAGACATAAATAAAATCACATTAAAACGGTTTCAAAAAACAATATACAAATACTCAAAGGTTTCCCCAAGAGATATCTGTTGATGGAGTTTTTCTCATAGATTAACCAGTCCTCTACTAGTTTCACGGTACTTAGACCGCTTCGTCAGGGGGAGTAATCTATAAAACAAATAATCAAATAAAACACAAAAAACACATAATCAAAAGATTACAGAGGCATAGTATATACACAGATAGAGCTCAGCGGTAACATTAAGAGGTTGCTTACCCAACAGGTCAATCGCCAGGTACAGGGCTCAGCTTCTCAAAAGGCTCCCCTCCACGGCAGACAAGAGGGATTATGCGGAATTAAATCTAAAAAGGGGTAAGAGTAGATATATACAAAGCAGTGGGTCAAATGATACCCATAAAGGGGATGTATGGTGCACCGGGGGGAGGGGGGGGGGCGGGGAAAGAAGGGGGAGGGGGGAAGAGGGGAAAAAGGGCTGGGAGTTGGGACAGAAGGGAGGGAAAAGAGAGGGGGCGGGGGAATGGTGGAAGGGAGGGAAGGAGGAGAAGTGGAAAAAAAGAAAGAAAGGGAAAAGGGAGGGGAGAAATGAGGAGGAGGGGGGAAAGAGGAGAGAGGGGAGAAGGGGGAAAGGTGGGGGAAAGGGGGAACGAAGTGTGGGTGAGGGAAACAGGTAGTGAGGAAAAGGAAGTTCAAATATACCTAATGGTTAAAAAGGGGCATAATCCACCTGCTTAGAGATCTTGAAAGATCTATTCAAAAATGATGTACAAACCTCCAGGGGAGAAAAAAATAGCATGGCAGGCAGAGGGAGGGAATACAGGCGATGAGACCATATAAAGGGTATCACAGATGGTGGTGACTGGACTATGTAGTAATCTTAGACCACCAGTAGATAATTGCAAGCTGAGAGTTCATTGGACATAAAACGAGTGCCTGGTGAGGGGTCCCTCTGTCTGTGGCCAAGCTGGAGCCTATGATAGTCAGACGAGTCTGTAAAAGTAAAACGAATGGAGCATTAACACAAGAGAGGGGCAGGGAGTAAGCCTGGGCTTGGCCTCAAAGGTCCTGGTCCCACCTTTCTACTGTCTGCCGTTCACGACCCCCCTGGAGAGAGACATCCGCGGTGCTCACTGGTGGGCCAAGGCCCACTAAATGAGCTCCCCAACCCAGAAGCCGTACACACACCGCCTGACGGCGGCATGTGACGTTGCCGGGTCTGGCTCCCCACACCGCGCAGGTGCGAGAAACCGCGCTACTGCGTAAGCGCGCGGCCGTCTGTGCCAATTGAGCTGGAAGGCCTAAAACTCAGACAGCGCAAGAGAAGGGAGGTTCCCACAGGGGAACTCGTCCCCACCAGGGGAGTCACATGCCTGCCACTGGGGAGAAAAAAACAAACAGCCAGGAAGAGACTGGCTAGACATGCAGGGAAAACAGCAGCTCAAACTGATTATATCAGAGATACAAAGAAGTAATACAAGACAAAACATTTATTACAAGAAATAATGAGGGGCTTGATAGTCCCAATTCTATAATAAAGCTTTATTAACAAATAAAAAATAAATTGGAAACTTGACTATTGCTGACCTAGTTCAAGGGCAGATATGGACAGCCAGGTGACCTGAGATGTCATAGGCCAGTGGAGAATTGCTGCAATGATTGACAAGGGCACGCAAAGGGAACCCATGGGATAAAAGTGGCGAGGATGGGTAGGGAAGGGGATGGAAATGTGAGGGGGGTGGAAAGTACCTACAAAAAAGGGGTTTGTACCAGTTGTAAATATATTTTTTTATTTATTTATTTTTTTTATATATCTTTATTTAACTAGACAATTTTACAGTTTTTATACCACATATACAAAATCATATTTTATCTGAGGCATACAAACATCACTCTTTAGTTTCATATTCAAATCCTTAATTTTTTCATGAATTCCTGACAACCCTCCAATCCTATGACCATATATATTGGTTTGTAAATACCGCAGATTTTGATTAAAATATTTTATCATTCATATTTATTCTATTGTCCTATCATACCCCCCCCCCCCGCACACACACTCATCCACCCAATCATACGGGAAAAAAAAAACACCTATAGTCCATTCCCATCACTTTAAAGTTCCTTCGCCATTGTCGATGAGGCCCTGTACTCTCCCCAGGCTTGCCAAGAAGTTATAATCTGTATTTTTTAGACCTGTTTCCACTACCATCCTCTCTTTCAGTGAACGCATTTCACCCATTTCACATTCCCACTCCTCTATAGAAGGCTCTATTCCACTTTTCCATTTCCTAGCTATCATAGGCGTGCGCACAGGGTGTGCCGGGTGTGCCCAGGCACACCCTGATCACCCCATGCACATTAGTGTTATCGCTCTCTGTGTAGCAGCAGAAACATGGTAAAGATCTCCCTCTTACCGGCTCTGCCATAAGAGAAGTGTTTATGCTCTTCTCTTTCACTGTGCCGGCAGGGAGATCAATGTGCCGGGGTCATATATATATATATATATATGTAGACACCCGCACAATGCATGTGTGTTTGAGCTTAAGGGTGCACACCCCTAATGCAATAGGCTGCGCACACCTATGCTAGCTATGATTGTGTGTGCTGCTGTAAGAAAATGCTTAAGGATACCTTTTTTTATGTTTTTCACTGATCCTGGAATCATTGATAGTACTGTTATAAATATATTGGGCTGTAAATTAATTCCTGTTACTGCCATATATACTTTAAATATTTTTTTTCCAAAAAGTCTGGACCCCCGGACAGTAGAACCATATGTGTGACGTTGTACCCTTTTGCTCCCCGACATCTCCAGCATACCTCCTCATTGTCTGGATTTATCTTATGCAGATCCACTGGGCATCTATACCATCTTGCTAATATCTTAAAGTTTCTCTCTTGGTGTCTACATGAGATCGATAGCTTACGTATTAATATTATTGCTTTTTCACCATCTTGTTTTAGGGATAGTTATCCCCAACTCTTCTTCCCATCTTTTTATATATATTACCTCTTGATCCTTATTTTTTGAAATTATGTACTTGTATATCTTAGATAGGGTATGTATTGGTTTTTGCTCCTGCAGGAGCAATTTTTCAAATTCCGTGACTGGTCTGTCCAAGATCGCCTCTTTCGTCAGAGAGAGGATGTACTCCTGGTGCTGCCGATATTGCATCCATTTTGTTCTACACTCCAGACCCAGAGCCTAATGGAAGCATTCTATTTCCCTCCATTGTTTCTACTATTCTAGTATCATCATTTCTCTGCCATTTAAGGAAAGTCCCTGTTTGCAGTGCTGGTGGAAATTCTGGATTATTAAAAAGAGGAGGTCATCGGACCCCTATAAGTGGACCCTAGTCCTCTTTTCAAAATTCCATCCCACACTTTCAGTGTTGAAGCGACCAGGAAGGGCAGATCGCCCTCAGGCGGAAAATTTTATAGCCTGCTCTCAAACTTTGTGTGTCAGAAAATCCGATGGAAAATGTGTGATGGAGCCCACACACGGTCGGAATTTCCGACAACAAGGTCCTATCACACATTTTCCATCGGAAAGTCCTATCATGTGTACGGGGCATTAGTCTGTTAGCAATAAATTTTATAGTCACCAGTCATCTCTATGACCGTCGGAGGCCCGGGCGCGATGTTATGACGTCACGCCCGGGATCCCAGAAATTACCGAAGCCGCGATCACGGCTGTCAGCATGAGATCCGGGAATTTTTTTTCCCCCGATCTCATGCTTTCCAGCCTGGAGGAGAGATGTGGAGGTCTTATTGACCCCGCATCTCACCATAAAGAGCACCTGTCACATAGATTCCTATTACAAGGGATGTTTACATTCCTTGTAATAGGAATAAAAGTGATCAAAAAAAAAATGTAAAAACAAGTGTAAAAATAAAAAAAATTAAGTAAAATAAAAAAAAAATAATAAAAAAAATTTAAAAGGCCCCTGTCCCCGGTAGCTTGCGATCAGAAGCGAACGCACATGTAAGCCCCGCCCACATATGTAAACGCCGCTCAAACCATACATGTGAGGTATCGCCGCGTGCGGTATAGCGTGTGCAACAATTCTAGCACTAGACCTCCTCTGTAACGCTAAACTGCTAACCTGTAAAAAATTTTAAAGCGTCGCCTATGGAGATTTTTAAGTTATGAAGTTTGGCGCCATTCCATGATTGTGCGCAATTTTAAAGCGTGACATGTTAGGTATCTATTTACTCGGTGTAACATCATATTTCACATTATACAAAAAAATTGGGCTAACTTTACTGTTTTGTTGTTTTTTAATTCATGAAACCGTTTATTTTCCAAAAAAAAGGCGTTTGAAAAATTATTGCGCAAATACTGTGCGAGATAAAACGTTGTAATGAGCGCCATTTTATTCCCTAGGGTGTCTGCTAAAAAAAACGTATATAATGTTTGGGGGTTCTGAGTAGTTTTCTAGCAAAAAAATGATGATTTTTTACATGTAGGAGAGAAGTACCAGAATAGGCCGGGTATTGAGGTGGTTAAAATAGATGAAGTATTAACTCGCTGGCGCAATGCTCTGGCTAGCAATTTGCCAGGTTTATTACCGCGCTGGTAATACAGCGCACGATTTTTTATCTCTAACCCGTAATGTTTGCTCATTCAGCAAAGCTCGCAGCTCTGATCTTTCTTCTGTTAGTTCCACTGATTTTCCCGGTACTGGCCTTTTCTTGTGTTGTTGCATTTCTAACTCAGTTATTTCCCTTTAAAGCTCAGTTATTCGATTCCCTTTTACTTTTTTTTTAGTCTAGATCCGTGTTTTATAAATAGATCCCTTACTATGCATTTCAGTGTTTCCCGCTGATTAGATAGGGAAGTCGTATCCCTTACATGGTCCCTTGTGAAATTCAGTATTGCTGCTCTAATCTCTGCTACACAGGCCTCATCAAATAATAAGTTATCATCTAATTTCCAAAAGCCCCAATCCCATTAGATACTGGAATCACCAAAAAATATAGGCATATGATCTGACCATACCGCACTGCCAATATCTGGAGAGGAGGTTACCGCAGTTCCTAGCCGGTTAATCAAGAAATAATCAAGTCTATGATAGGTGCCATGGACTTTAGAGTGGAATGTATAGTCCCGTTCCGATGGATGAAGGGCCCTCCATATATCCACCAATTGATATTTGTCCAACACAGTGGTACTCAACTCCGGTCCTCAGGACCCACTAACAGGCCAGAATTTAAGTACCGTATATACTCGAGTATAAGCCAAGTTTTTTAGCACATTTTTTTGTGCTGAATGTGCCCCCCTCGACTTATACTCGAGTCAAGCACTTTTCTGCAGCAAAAAATTTCATTTTCTGAACCGATTTCGGGGCCCCGTATCTCAGGTCCACTTGGTGCTAGGAACCCCAAGTTTGGTGTGCAAACCCAGTGGAACTGGTACCACAACATATCCAAAGCTGGAGTTCCTAGCACCAAGTGGCCCCGAGATACGGGGCCCCAAATTAGGTTTGGAAAATGTCATTCTCTGCTGCAGAAAAGTGCTTGACATTTTCTTAAGCGATTTTTGGGGCCCTGTATCTCGGGGCCACTTGGTGCTAGAAATCCCAGCTTTTGATTTTTATGGTGCTAGTTCCACTGGGTTTGCACACCAAATTTGGGGTTCCTAGCACTAGGTGGCCCCGAGATACGGGGCCCCAAATTCGGTCAACTGTGTCCATCTGCAGCAATGTCATTTTGGGACCCTTTGGGTTCAGAGACCCCAAATTTTGGCTGCAGCTAGGGGGCATCTAGGAACCCTTAACTACCGAGTTTGAAGTTCAGGGGACCTATGGCTGCAAATGGGCACAGTGATGCTGCAAATGGGCATTGTTGACCCTCTTTTCCACTTAAAGTAGCTGTGCATTTCTCACCCTCGTCTTATACTCGGGTCAATAAGTTTTTCCCATTTTTTTGTGGTGAATTAGGGCCTGGACTTATACTCGGAACGACTTATACTCGAGTATATACGGTATTACCTTGGGGGAGATGCAGACTAGAATACATTGGAGATGCTGTAATGTCCATATCCCGGTCTAGAACAAAATTAAGGTCTCCTCCTATTATTACTACTCCTTCTGCTTTTTTTCATAAGGTCTGTTAATAAGTGAATGTTCCTATTTTAATCTGTTCATAATTAGGTAAATATAAATTAATAAAAGTGTATTTTTTACCATATATGGAAAGTTTTACTAGTAGTGGTCTTCCATCTTTATTCCTCCAACTTTCCAATACCTGGTGAGGTATTGATTTATGTATTGCTATGGAGACACCCAGGCCCGGATTTACTCCCTTTGCCGCCCCAAGGCCGGGTCCTTCAATGCCCCCCCCCCACACACACACACACACACACACACACACACCACGTCCTTTATCGATGACTTCTACAATAGATCAATTAAAAACATATCTCCACATACGAGAACACTGAAAATAACTGGCTTTAATTGTACAGACTAAAAATACTTCAGGGTAAGCGCGCGAGGGGTAAGGATTTTTTGCAGGCAAATTTTCAAGGCAATGGCTGGTGTTAGTGCTTCAATCATTCCCGGCACCATGGTTGTTATGGTGTCAGGATGATTGAAACACATTATTTCTATCATTACATTGTAATATAAACTGAAATAGTTCAACTCACCATAATGCAGAATCATTGGGAGCCCTGAGCGTGTCACTTGCCACCATCTTTAGATGGGGATGTCACTTGCCACCATGCCTGCCACCAGATGGGGATGTCACTTGCCACCATGCCTGCCACCAGATGGGGATGTCACTTGCCACCAGATTGGGATGTCACTTGCCACCAGATTGGGATGTCACTTGCCACCAGATGGGGATGTCACTTGCCACCAGATGGGGATGTCCCTTGCCATGCTGCCTGCCACCAGAAGGAGGAGGGCGGAACAGCGGTGCGGGCAATGAGAGATGTCATCTTTCTCCCCCGCCGCCGCACCGCTGACATTACTTGCTACTCTCAATTTTTTCAAAAATGGCGCCGGGCAGTGCAATCACGCTACTGCGCAGGCGCCGCCCGGCCGAGCGCTTACGAGCTTTCCCGAGCCCGGCCTGGTGCCCATAATAGACTGTAATCGGCAGCACGAAAGGGGGGACGGCCGCGAAGTCGCTGCAGGAGCGGCGCCGCCCCTACACCACTGCCGCCCCGAGGCCTGGCCTCGGTGGCCTTGTGGCTAATCCGGCCCTGGAGACACCCCTAGATTTTGAGTACATAAAGGAGTCATGGTACCAGGTTGTATAATATCTATTTTGTATGTTAGGTGTATGGTCTACCCGAAAATACGTCTCCTTGGAAGAGGGCGATATCAACCCTTTGTTTATGAAGAGAGTACAGGATCTGCGATCTTTTTATTGCAGAGTTTAAACCTCTAACAATTTAGGAACAAATTTTTATTGTACCCATTAAAAAAAAAAAAAAAAGAAAATCCACCCCCCTATAAAAACACTCACAAACCCTCAATCACATCGCAGTCAACCTCTCTACACTACCTTATCCGCTCACTACCTACTTGACTCCCTAGAGTCAAACCTTACATAGTAAGTTCCCTAATTTGGGAAAAAAAAAAAAAGGGAAATTTTCCCCAGAAAAGACGTGCCCTGCCCAGGCATAGTAATTCATTAAACAAACCTATATACCCAAATGTATGAAAAGAGAGAAAAAAAAAACACCCACCCCCTTCCCCTACTACATTTATACTAGTAAGTTCCCTAAATCCAAATAGTAAAAAAACAGCAATACCTATCAATTTTCCAACCACTAACCAGTATCTTTGTATAAACATCTCCATAGGGCCTTAAAAAATCAATTCTATGAGTAAGAAATCAGAATGACACTTCAGAAAAAAAAAAAACCCTCAGTAGGGATGAGCTTCGAGTTCGAGTCGAACTCATGTTCGACTCGAACATTGGCTGCTCGCAAGTTCGCCGAACAGCAAACAATTTGGGGTGTTCGCGGCAAATTCGAAAGCTGCGGAACACCCTTTTTAACCACTTGACCACTGGGCACTTAAACCCCCTTCCTAACCAGACCAATTTTCAGCTTTTGGTGCTCTCACATTTTGAATGACAATTACTCAGTCATGCAAAACTATATCTATATGAAATTTTTGTCCTTTTTTTCACACAAATAGAGCTTTCTTGGTGGTATTTAATCACCGCTGGGTTCTTTATTTTTTGCGCCATAAAAGAAAAAAGACCGAAAAATCTGTAAAAAAATACATTTTTCTTCATTTCTGTTATAATATTTTGCAAATTAGTAATTTTTCTTCATATATTTTGGCCAAAATTTATACCGCTACATATCTTTGGTAAAAATAACCCAAATCGGTGGATATTATTTGGTCTTTTTGAAAGTTATAGAGTCCAAAAGCTATGGTGCGAATATCTGAAAATTGATCACACCTGAAGTACTGACGGCTTATCTAATTCTTGAGACCCTAACATTCCAGAAAAGTACAAATACCCCCCAAATTACCCCTTTTTGGAAAGAAGACATTCCAAGGTATTTAGAAAGATGCATGATGAGTTTTTTGAAGTTGTCATTTTTTCCCACAATTCTTTGCAAAATCAAGATTTTTTTTTTACTTTTTTTTTTCCCACAAAATTGTCATATTAGCAGGGTATTTCTCACACACAGCATATGCATACCACAAATTACACCCCAAAACACATTCTGCTATTACTCCCGAGTACGGTGATACCACATGTGTGAGACTTTTACACAGCGTGGCCACATTTTGAGGCCCAACATGCAGGGAGCACCTTCAGGCGTTCTGGAGCTCCCAGGCCAATTCTGACATTTCTCTCCTACATGTAAAAATCATCATTTATTAGCTAGAAAATTACATAGAACCCCAAAACATTATATATGTTTTATTAGCAAAGACCCTAGAGAATACAATGGCGGTCGTTGCAACTTTTTATCTCGCACGGTATTTGCGCAGCAATTTTTTTAACGCTTTTTTTTGGAAAAAAAACTGTTTTGTGCTTTACAAAAACCAAAACAGTAAAGTTAGCCCAATGTTTTTGCATAATGTGAAAGATGAAGTTACGCCGAGTAAATAGATACCCAACATGTCACCCTTCAAAATTGCACGCGCTTGTGGAATGGCGCCAAACTTTGCTACTCAAAAATCCCCATAGGCGACGCTTTAAAATTTTTTAGTGGTTACATGTTTTGAGTTACAGAGGAGGTCTAGGGCCAAAATGATTGCTCTCGCTCTACCGATCGCAGCGATACCTCACATGTGTGGTTTGAACACCGTTTTCATATGTGGGTGGGACTTACGTATGCGTTCGCTTCTGCATGCGAGCACACAGGGACAGGGGCGCTTTAAATTTTTTTTTTTTTTTTTTATTGTTCATTTTACTTTATTTATTTTAGTTTGATGCTTTTTTCCAAAAAAAAAAAAAAAATTTTTGACCACTTTTATTCCTATTACAAGGAATGTAAACATCCTTGTAATAGGAATATGGCATGACAGGTCCTCTTTACAGTGAGATATGGGGTCAATAAGACCCCACATCTCACCTCTAGGCTGGGAAGCCTGAAATAATAAAAAAAAAACAAAAACGATCCTGGCTTCGAACGTAGCGGTGAGTTGGTAGAAGCGCGAGAGGGGGGGACATCCCCTCTCGCCTCCCGTAAGAACGATCAAGCAGTAGAACAGCTGCTATGATCATTTCTATGGTGTAGGGAATCGCTGGCTGAAAAAGCTGATATCTGAATGATGCCTGTAGCTGCAACCATCATTCAGATATCCCCGCACAAAGTCAAGGATGTTGTATGACGGCCGGGAAGTGGTTAAAACGCATTTTTTTTTTTTTAACACAAAGTTGTCCATTTATACAATATTTCTACCACATAACATGTACATACCAAAAATTACACCCCAAAATAGATTCTCCTACTCCTCCTGAGTACGGCGATACCACATGTGTGAGACTTCCACAGCCTGGCCACATACAGAGGCCGAGTACAGCCGAGCATGGCTCAGCATGGCAGGGTATGGCTGGGTATGGCTGGGTATTGCAGAGTATGGCGGGGTATTGCGGAGTATGGCGGGGTATGGCGGGGTATTGCGGCGTATGGCGGGGTATGGCGGGGCATGGTGGAGTATGGTGGGATATTGCGGGGTATGGCGGGGTATGGCGGAGTATGGCGGGGTATGGCGGGGTATGGCGGGGTATGGCGGAGTATGGCAGGGTATTGCGGAGTATGGCGGGGTATGGCGGGGTATGGCGGGGTATGGCGGAGTATGGCGGGGTATGGAGGAGTATGGCGGGGTATTGCGGGGTATTGCGGAGTATGGCGGGGTAATGCGGGGTAATGCGGAGTATAGCGGGGTAATGCGGGGTATGGCGGAGTATGGCGGGGTATGGCGGAGTATGGCGGGGTAATGCGGGGTAATGCGGAGTATAGCGGGGTAATGCGGGGTATGGCGGAGTATGGCGGGGTATGGCGGAGTATGGCGGGGTGTGGCGGAGTATGGCGGGGTATGGCGGAGTAATGCGAGGCTTTGCAGAGTACTGTGGGGGTATTCCAGGGTACTGCGAGGCTTTGCAGAGTATTGTGGGGGTATTCCAGGGTACTGCGAGGCTTTCCAGAGTATTGTGGGGGTATTCCAGGGTACTGCGAGGCTTTCCAGAGTATTGTGGGGGTATTTCAGGGTAATGTGGGGCTTTGCAGAGTATTGCACAACATTGCAGAGTAGTGCAGGCATTGCAGATTAGTGCAGGGCAATAGGGATGGCTGAGCATGGATGGGTGGATGGCTGGATGTCTCTGTGCAGCACTGTGGGCACTACAGATGCAGCCCACAGCGCTGCTACCATCCATCCATCCCCCTCCCCGCTCACAGTGTACCGATCGGTACACAGGAGGGGAGGAGAGGAACCGGCGTCATCAGATGACGCCGGTCTGTTTACATGTGATCGCGCCGTCATGTGACGGTGCGATCACATGGTAAACGGCCGCGATCAGCGGCCATTTACCGGGATCCGTGATGCGCCGGCGGTCACGGATGTGCTCGGGTGCGCGCCCCAGGGGGCGCGCAAGAGGGGAATTCCGGGAGGACGTCATATGACGTCCTCCCAGAGTTAAGCAACCGCCCTGCAGCCGTCATTCGGCTATGGGCCGGTTGCTAAGTGGTTAAAGTCTATGGGAGAAATCAAAAGTGCTCATTTTAAAGGCTTATATGCAAGTTATTGTCATAAAAAGTGTTTGGGGACCTGGGTCCTGCCCCAGGGGACATGGATCAATGCAAAAAAAAGTTTTAAAAACGGCCGTTTTTTCAGGAGCAGTGATTTTAATAATGCTTAAAGTCAAACAATAAAACTGTAATATCCCTTTAAATTTCATACCTGGGGGGTGTCTATAGTATGCCTGTAAAGGGGCGCATGTTTCCTGTGTTTAGAACAGTCTGACAGCAAAATGATATTTCAAAGGAAAAAAAGTCATTTAAAACTACTCTATTAATGAATTGCCGGTCCGACAATACACATAAAAGTTCATTGATAAAAACGGCATGGGAATTCCCCACAGGGGAACCCCGAACCAAAATTTAAAAAAAAACTGGCGTGGGGGTCCCCCTAAATTCCATACCAGGCCCTTCAGGTCTGGTATTGATATTAAGGGGAACCCCGCGCCAAAATGTTTTAAAAAATTGACGTAGGGTCCCCCTCAAAATTCATACCAGACCCTTCAGGTCTGGTATGGATTTTAAGGGGAACCCCGCGCCAAAATGTTTTAAAAAATTGGCGTGGGGTCCCCCCAAAAATCCATACCAGGTTTTTCACCTTAATTCATAGAATTTATTAAACTGAAAATCCCTGAGGGTTTACAAACCCTTTAAAATGAAACAATAAAAATGAAAAATTCCATTAAATATAGTGCCTGGGGGGGTCCCCTTAGCATACCTGTAAAGTGGCGCATCTGTACCAGAACCTGCTGCAGAAAAACTGACATTTATAAGGAAAAAATGAGTCTATGTGATTTAAATCAACAAGCAAAAAAAAGATTTATGGACTTTAAGGGGAACCTCATGCCAAAATTAGAAAAAAAAATTGGTGTGGGGGTCCCATCCCTAAATCCATGCCAGGCCCTTAACCCGAGAGTGCCGAGAGGAAAAGGGGAAGGATACGAGCGAGCAGCCCCCCTTCCTGAACCATACTGGGTCACATGTCCTCAATATGGGGGTCCCGAGTCCTCAAGTCCTCTCCCTAGAAGATTTTCCAGGCATCCTAGTGACAGTGCTCGAGTCCTCTCCATAGAAGGGTTTCAGGAATCCTAGTGACAAACTTCAGGGATCCAGGTAACAGTCATCACTGTCATCACACTCTATTTAATGTTCTTATTTCAAAGTTGGATGTGAATGAGAACCCCACATATTGGAGAACAAGGATGGCTTTCTATTTCTAATGATAAAAGATAGATCTTTTCCTAAAAGTGATACTGTCCCTGTATATTGTAACATGTCAGAGATTTATTCATGTAGACTTGTAAACTTTCTAAGAGTAATACAAAGTAAGGACCATCTGGATTTTCCAGGAGAAAGCAGGATGTGCAGCACTAGTTCTGAGCTCAGATTCAATTCATAGCAGCACAAAGATCTGACCCCACCTGGTGGCCACTTCCATCTACTGAAGTCCAATGCAGAACAGAAGCTTTTCAGTTCATATTGTGAAAGTCACCACGAGACAGATATTTGTTTACTAATACTTCCGTATGGTAGGAGGTCAGACAGTTCACACTATTTTACCATAATATCCCCACCGCGTAGAGCTGCCTTAAGTCATGAGACAGAAAAAGAACCCAAAATTCCATATTACTGCTGTGACTTCAGGAATGACCACAACAGTACAATGATAAGACAGTGATTGTCCCCCTAGATGATGAAATATTAGCTGGAAAGGGTGTCAGCTGAGCAGAGGAGGATGAACATGATAGGCCCTTTCATACGAAGAACCCGGATAAAATATCTAGAGGAAAAAATTAGCAACTTACAGTATTCCACTTACAACTCCAGAGACTGGAGAGACATCACTAGAAGGTAAGAGGGACGAGAAAGATTCTATACTATACCAAACTTAACTATACTATCCCTTACTATACCATACAATACAATACTAAACTATGCTATACTATACAGTACCATACTATACTTTACCATCACCTCTGGGATCTCCACCAACACGTCATACCATATCATACTACACCAACCCCCTGAGATCTCCACCAGAACTTTATATCATGTCATAACACACCATCACCTATGAGATCTCCACCAACAGTTCATATCATATCATATCATACTACACCATCACCTCCAAGATCTCCACCAACCCTTCAAATTATATCATACTACAGCACCACCTCCGAGATCTCTTCCAAACCTTCATATCATATCATACTACACCATCCCCTCCGTGATCTCCACCAACCCTTCATATCATACTGCACCATCCTCTCTAAAATCTCCACCAATCCTTCATATCATTTCATACTACACCATCCCCTCTGAAATCTCCACCAACATTTCATATCATATCATACTATACCATCTTCTCCGAGATCTCCACCGACCCTTCATATCATATCATACTACGCCATCACCTCCAAGATCTCCACCAACACTTTAAATCATATCATACTACATCATTATCTCTGAGATCTACACCAACCCTTCATATCATATCATACTACACCATCCCCACCAAGATCTCCACCAACCCTTCATATCATATCATACTACACCATCCCCACCGAGATCTCCACCAACCCTTCATATCATATCATACTACACCATCCCCACCGAGATCTCCACCAACCCTTCATATCATATCATACTACGCCATCACCTCTGAGATCTCCACCAACACTTCATATCATAATACACCATCCCCTCGGGGATCTCCAAGAGAACTTCATATCATACTACACCATGCCCTCTAAATTCACCACCAGAAATTCATATTATACTACACCATCCCCACCGAGATCTCCACCAACCCTTCATATCATATCATACTACGCCATCACCTCTGAGATCTCCACCAACACTTCATATCATAATACCTCGGGGATCTCCAAGAGAACTTCATATCATACTACACCATGCCCTCTAAACTCACCACCAGAAATTCATATTATACTACACCATCCCCTCTGAGATCTCCACCAGAACTTCATATCATACTACACCATCCTCTCTGAAATCTCCAACAACCCTTCATATCATATCATAATATACCATCACCTCCGAGATCTCAGCCTCCTCCAGATATATATATATATATATATATATATATATATATATATATATATATATATATGTACATTCATTCTCCATACCACCATTTTCCATACTTTCATACTCCATACATTCATTTTCTATATTTCCGTTTTCTATACCACCATTCTCCATACCTTCATCCTCCATGGATCCATTCTCCATACCTTTGTTTTCCAAAACTTTGTTCTCCATACATCCATTCTCCATACCCCCATATACTTTGAAATGAAGCTCTCAGAATACTAAAGTTGTGCATTCATTTTTCTACACTTTTTTTAATTAGCTTTATTGTTATTACATAGAGGACCAATAGTCCTTTTAGACCCTTGATGTCTCCTGGCACTCCACAGAAACTATAGTAGATCAGATGGCACTTTATTGGCTTCTTCCTGGACCATGAGGCCATCTCAGAGACCAAAAGTGACAAAGTCCTTGTAGCTTCTGGCTTCTTACTATCTAGGGGACATCAGTGAGCAAATGTTTACTGATTTCCTAGAACCTGGGAAGCATGGGGGGTTGAGTTTGCGTAGAGGGGGTGTGCCCATACCGTGGGACCGTGGAAGTGACACAGCTTGTTATGTTTCCATGCATACCCAGCTGCTATTGTGTGTAAAATACCCCACTGTTGCTCACACAGCTAGGGCTGATGGCTTATCCACAGACCAAGTGCACAGACTCAGTGTTCAGGTCAGTTGGTCTAAGATTCTGATAGGGACTTTAATGTAGGGGAAACTCTAATAGGGAAACTCTAATAGGGGCTCTAATGTAGGGGGGAACTCTAACAGGGACTCTGATGTAAGATGGAACTCTGATAGGGACTCTAATATAAGAGGGGACTCTGAAAGGGACCCTGATGTAAGGATGAACTCTGATTGGCACTCTAATGTAAGGGGGAACGCTGATAGGGACCCTGATGTACGGGGGACTTCTGATAGGCACTCTAATGTAAGGGGGAACGCTGATAGGGACCCTGATGTACGGGGGACTTCTGATAGGCACTCTAATGTAAGGGGGAATGCTGATAGGGACCCTGATGTAAGGGAGAACTATGATGTGGATGCTGACATAAGGGGAAACTCTGACAGAGATCCTGATATAAGGGGAGACTCTGATAGAGACCCTGATATAAGGGGAGACTCTGATAGGGACCATGATATTAGGGGGAATCCTGGTGGGGACCCTGATGTAAGGGGGGACTTTGATAGGGACCCTGATGTACGGGGGACTTCTGATAGGGACTCTAATGTAAGGGGGAATGCTGATAGGGACCCTGATGTGAAGGGGGAACATCTAATGTGATGGGGAACATCTGATGTGATGGGGGAACATGTGATGGAGGTACATCTGCTGTGATGGGGAGTCATCTGATATGATAGGGGACATCTGATATGATGGGGGACATCTGATGTGATAGGGAGTCTTCTGATGTGATGGGGGACCTCTGATGTGATGGGGGAACATCTGATGTGATGGGGGACATCTGCTGTGATTGGGAGTCTTCTGATGTGATGGGGGACCTCTGCTGTAATGGGGGACCTCTGCTGTAATGGGGGACATCTGCTGTGATGGGAAGTCTTCTGATGTGATGGGGGACCTCTGATGTGATGGGGGACCTCTGATGTGATAGGGGAACATCTGATGTGATGGGGGACTTCTGATGTGATAGGGAGTCTTCTGATGTTATGGGGAGTCTTCTGTTGTGATGGGAGACCTCTGATGTGATGGGGAAACATCTGATGTGATAGGGGAGCATCTGATGTGATGGGGTACATCTGATGTGATGGGGGACCTCTGATGTGATGGGGGAACATCTGATGTGATAGGGGACATCTACTGTGATGGGGAACCTCTGATGTGATGGGGGACATCTTATGTGATAGGGAGTCTTCTGATGTGATGGGGGAACATCTGGCTCTGACTTTGATGTGACAAGGAACCTCTGATGTGATGGGGGCTTCTGTTGTCAAGGGGGAACCTCTGATGTAATGGGGACCTCTGATGTGATGGGGAACATCTGATGTGATGGGGGAACATCTGATGTGATGGGGGTCTCTGATGTGATTGGGGACATCTGATGTGACGGGGGACATCTGCTGTGATGGGGAGTCTTCTGATGGGATGGGGTCTCTGATGTGATTGGTGACATCTGATGTGATGGGGAGTCTTCTGATGTGATGGAGGATCATCCAATGTGATGGGGGTACTTCACAAGCCCCCGCCCAAGGTGACTCCCGTCACATAAATATTATGAATAAAAATATAATTTAAAGCGGACTTCCACACAAAAATGGAACTTCCGCTTTTCGGAACCCTCCCCCCCTCCGGTGTCACATTTGGCACCTTTCAGAGGGGAGAGGGGTGCAGATACCTGTCTAATACAGGTATTTGCACCCACTTCCGGCATAGACTCCCATGGGAGTCTACGCCTCTTCCCGTCCCCACCGCGCTGTCTCCTGGGAACACACAGCTCCCAGGAGAGAGCGAGGACCACTTGGGACGCGCAGCGCGACTCGCGCATGCGCAGTAGGGAACCGGGAAGTGAAGCCGCAATGCTTCACTTCCTGACTCCCTCACCTAGGATGGCGGCGGCAGCTGCCGAGAACCGAGCGGGTTCTCGGCGTCGCCTGCCGACATTGCTGGACCCTGGGACAGGTAAGTGGCCATGTATTAAAAGGCAGCAGCTGCAGTATTTGTAGCTGCTAGCTTTTAATATATTTTTTTTTTTGGCGGTGTGGGTGGACCCCCGCTTTAATTTTATGATTTGTTCAGTTTAAAATGACGTTTCTGTTCCACAAGCATAACAAAGGTATTTAAAAATTAAAAAGAGACATTTGAAAATGTGCCATTTCTTGGTATGCAACACTAATGAAGCAGTAAATACAATGTAACCATTCATCATTACATTGTTTTACTCAGTGACAATGGCAGAGTATCTGCCAGTGTCACTTCACATAGATGACCAGTAATCCCCGCCCATCAACATGCTGAGCACCGCCCACCTGTCCAATCATTCCTCACTGTTTGTCCATCCCACAGGTCATGTCAGTGGAATACCGGAACTTCCAGAACCTTCCAGAAGACACAAAACCGACCAACAGTCCTCCAGGAACCTGGCCTCTCCAAGGTACCAATCATCAGTATATGCAAGACCGATACCAAGAATTACACCCGGCATACAGGACAAGAGAAGTGGTACTGTGCAGAGTCCATACATACAGAATAAGAACAGATACCGAGAATACTGTTGAAGTTGTACTGTGCTGTGTCTCTGTATCATTCCGCAGTTAGTGTCAGTCTTGGTATCAGTCCTGAGTTGGTGTAAGTCTCGGTATCAGTCCTCAATTGGTGTAAGTCTCTGTATCGGTCCTGAGTTGTTGTAAGTCTTGGTATCGGTCCTCAGTTTGTGTAAGTCTCGGTATCAGTCCACGGTGTAAATATCGGTATCAGTCCTCAGTTGGTGTAAGTCTCGGTATCGATCCTCAGTTGGTGTAAGTCTCTGTATCAGTCCTCGGTGTAAGTCTCAATATCAGTCCTCGGTGTAAGTCCCAGTATCAGTCCTCAGTTGGTGTAGGACTTGGTATCAGTCCTCAGTTGGTGTAAGTCTCTGTATCGGTCCTGAGTTGGTGTAAGTCTCGGTATCAGTCCATGGTGTAAATATTGGTATCAGTCCTCAGTTGGTATAAGTCTCGGTATCATTCCTCAGTTGGTGTAAGTCTTGGTATCGATCCTCAGTTGATGTGCGTCTCGGTATCAGTCCTCAGTTTGTGTAAGTCTCAATATCAGTCCTCAGTTGGTGTAAGTCTTGGTATCAGTCCTCGGTGTAAGTCTCAGTATCAGTCCTCAGGTGGTGTAAGTCTCAATATCAGTCCTCAGTTGGCGTAAGTCTCGGTATCAGTCCTCAGTTGGTGTAAGTCTCAGTATCAGTCCTCAGTTGGTGTAAGTCTCGGTATCAGTCCTCAGTTGGTGTAAGTCTCGGTATCAGTCCTCAGTTGGTGTAAGTCTCAGTATCGATCCTCAGTTGGTGTAAGTCTCGATATCAGTCCTCAGTTGGTGTAAGTCTCGGTATCGGTCCTCAGTTTGTGTTATGCCCCGTACACACGGTCGGACATTGATCGGACATTCCGACAACAAAATCCTAGGATTTTTTCCGATGGATGTTGGCTCAAACTTGTCTTGCATACACACGGTCACACAAAGTTGTCAGAAAATCCGATCGTTCTGAACGCGGTGACGTAAAACACGTACGTCGGGACTATAAACGGGGCAGTGGCCAATAGCTTTCATCTCTTTATTTATTCTGAGCATGCATGGCACTTTGTCCGTCGGATTTGTGTACACACGATCGGAATGTCTGACAACGGATTTTGTTGTCGGAAAATTTTATATCCTGCTCTCCAACTTTGTGTGTCAGAAAATCAGATGGTAAATGTCCGATGGAGCCCACACACGGTCGGAATTTCCGACAACAAGGTCCTATCACACATTTTCCGTCGGAAAATCCGACCGTGTGTACGGGGCATTAGTCTCGGTATCGGTCCTTGGTTGGTGTAAGTCTCAGTATCGGTCCTCAGTTGGTGTAAGTCTCGGTATCAGTCCTCAGTTGGTATAAGTCTCGGTATCATTCCTCAGTTGGTGTAAGTCTTGGTATCGATCCTCAGTTGATGTGCGTCTCGGTATCAGTCCTCAGTTTGTGTAAGTCTCAATATCAGTCCTCAGTTGGTGTAAGTCTTGGTATCAGTCCTCGGTGTAAGTCTCAGTATCAGTCCTCAGGTGGTGTAAGTCTCAATATCAGTCCTCAGTTGGCGTAAGTCTCGGTATCAGTCCTCAGTTGGTGTAAGTCTCAGTATCAGTCCTCAGTTGGTGTAAGTCTCGGTATCAGTCCTCAGTTGGTGTAAGTCTCGGTATCAGTCCTCAGTTGGTGTAAGTCTCAGTATCGATCCTCAGTTGGTGTAAGTCTCGATATCAGTCCTCAGTTGGTGTAAGTCTCGGTATCGGTCCTCAGTTTGTGTTATGCCCCGTACACACGGTCGGACTTTGTTCGGACATTCCGACAACAAAATCCTAGGATTTTTTCCGATGGATGTTGGCTCAAACTTGTCTTGCATACACACGGTCACACAAAGTTGTCAGAAAATCCGATCGTTCTGAACGCGGTGACGTAAAACACGTACGTCGGGATTATAAACGGGGCAGTGGCCAATAGCTTTCATCTCTTTATTTATTCTGAGCATGCATGGCACTTTGTCCGTCGGATTTGTGTACACACGATCGGAATGTCTGACAACGGATTTTGTTGTCGGAAAATTTTATATCCTGCTCTCCAACTTTGTGTGTCAGAAAATCAGATGGTAAATGTCCGATGGAGCCTACACACGGTCGGAATTTCCGACAACAAGGTCCTATCACACATTTTCCGTCGGAAAATCCGACCGTGTGTACGGGGCATTAGTCTCGGTATCGGTCCTTGGTTGGTGTAAGTCTCAGTATCGGTCCTCAGTTGGTGTAAGTCTCGGTATCAGTCCTCAGTTGGTGTAAGTCTCAGTATCGGTCCTCAGTTGGTGTAAGTCTTGGTATTGGTCCTCAGTTGGTGTAAGTCTCAGTATCGGTCCTCAGTTGGTGTAAGTCTTGGTATTGGTCCTCAGTTGGTGTAAGGCTCAGTATCAGTCCTCAGTTTGTGTAAGTCTCGGTATCTGTCCTCGGTTGGTGTAAGGCTCAGTATCAGTCCTCAGTTTGTGTAAGTCTCGGTATCGGTCCTCAGTTGGTGTAAGTCTCAGTATCGGTCCTCAGTTGGTGTAAGTCTTGGTATTGGTCCTCAGTTGGTGTAAGTCTCAGTATCGGTCCTCAGTTGGTGTAAGTCTTGGTATTGGTCCTCAGTTGGTGTAAGGCTCAGTATCAGTCCTCAGTTTGTGTAAGTCTCGGTATCTGTCCTCGGTTGGTGTAAGGCTCAGTATCGATCCTCAGTTGGTGTAAGTCTCGGTATCAGTCCTCAGTTGGTGTAAGTCTCGGTATCAGTCCTCAGTTGGTGTAAGTCTCAGTATAGGTCCTCAGTTGGTGTAAGTCTCGGTATCAGTCCTCAGTTGGTGTAAGTCTCGGTATCGGTCCTCAGTTGGTGTAAGTCTCGGTATCGGTCCTCAGTTGGTGTAAGTCTCGGTATCGGTCCTCAGTTGGTGTAAGTCTCGGTATCGGTTCTCAGTTGGTGTAAGTCTCGGTATCAGTCCTCAGTTGGTGTACGTCTCGGTATCGGTCCTCAGTTGGTGTAAGTCTCGGTATCAGTCCTCAGTTGGTGTAAGTCTCGGTATCAGTCCTCAGTTGGTGTAAGTCTCGGTATCAGTCCTCAGTTGGTGTAAGTCTCGGTATCAGTCCTCAGTTGGTGTAAGTCTCAGTATAGGTCCTCAGTTGGTGTAAGTCTCGGTATTGGTCCTCAGTTTGTGTAAGTCTCGGTATCGGTCCTCAGTTGGTGTAAGTCTCGGTATCGGTCCTCAGTTGGTGTAAGTCTTGGTATTGGTCCTCAGTTGGTGTAAGTCTCGGTATCAGTCCTCAGTTGGTGTAAGTCTCGGTATCAGTCCTCAGTTGGTGTAAGTCTCAGTATCGGTCCTCAGTTGGTGTAAGTCTTGGTATTGGTCCTCAGTTGGTGTAAGTCTCGGTATCGGTCCTCAGTTGGTGTAAGTCTCGGTATCAGTCCTCAGTTGGTGTAAGTCTCGGTATCGGTCCTCGGTTGGTGTAAGTCTCGGTATCGGTTCTCAGTTGGTGTAAGTCTCGGTATCAATCCTCAGTTGGTGTAAGTCTCAGTATAGGTCCTCAGTTGGTGTAAGTCTCGGTATTGATCCTCAGTTGGTGTAAGTCTCGGTATCAGTCCTCAGTTGGTGTAAGTCTCGGTATCGGTCCTCAGTTGGTGTAAGTCTTGGTATCAGTCCTCAGTTTGTGTAAGTCTCAGTATCGGTCCTCAGTTGGTGTAAGTCTCAGTATTGGTCCTCAGTTGGTGTAGGTCTTGGTATCAGTCCTCAGTTGGTATAAGTCTCGGTATCGGTCCTCAGTTGGTGTAAGTCTTGGTATCAGTCCTCAGTTGGTGTAAGTCTCGGTATCAGTCCTCAGTTGGTGTAAGTCTCGGTATCGGTCCTCAGCTGGTGTAAGTCTCGGTATCGGTCCTCAGTTGGTGTAAGTCTCGGTATCGGTCCTCAGTTGGTGTAAGTCTTGGTATCGGTCCTCAGTTGGTGTAAGTCTCGGTATCGGTCCTCAGTTGGTGTAAGTCTTGGTATCAGTCCTCAGTTGGTGTAAGTCTCAGTATCGGTCCTCAGTTGATATAAGTCTTGGTATTGGTCCTCAGTTGGTGTAAGTCTCAGTATTGGTCCTCAGTTGGTGTAAGTCTCGGTATCGGTCCTCAGTTGGCGAATTGTTCTGCAGGTTCCTCGATGATATATTCAGTTTTGTAAATTTCTGACCCTCTCTCGTTTTCTCTGATATCAGGAATCCTGATGGACAGACAGACTGCTCGGCCCTCCTCCGCTCTGATCTGCTTCCTCTCATCTCTCTGCACTGCGCTCCTCTTCATCATCATCATCCTCTTCACCATCTTCACACGTGAGTTCGCCTCACACACCTCACATTAGAGTCCCACCAATGACCTCTGCAATCAGCATCCTGGCTGAACGGCTTCCAGAGGGTGTGCTGTGTTCACCAGGGAATGATCATCCATAGCAGACAGAGATGTGATAACAAAGGAACAGTAAAGCACAGTCATATTTCTGTACTCTGTACTATTAGTGAGGAGATATTACTGATGATTCTGCTCCTCAGGGGTGTGGCAGGGCTCCTCAGTAGGCAGGTCTCCCTTATAGACAGACCCCAATTCTAATGTGACTGGTCAGATGAAGAAGTTACAGCACTAGTTAAGTATTTTAGTTGTTTTCTATTAGCTCAGCCATGTTCACCTTAATTTTTTTCTTTTATGTTTTTAGATTTTTATTTCTATATTTTTCTTTTTTTTTATGTTTATTTATATAAAGTCACATCAGGGGTGACCCCGCTTCTCTCCAAAATGTAGACGTGTCGCCTGTCCCAAATTATGGATTTTGTTAGAAACTGGTGAAGGTGCCGATCAACACACTGTCATTGTTACCATTGCACCACTCTATGACATCACACTGGTCACATGACATCACACTGGTAACATGACATTACTCTATGACATCACACAGACAACATTACATCACAATGGGAATATGACATTACACTGGTCACATGACATCACACAGATTACATGACATCACACTGATAACATGACATCACACTGATAATATGATGTGACACTGATAACGTGACATCACACTGATAACATGACGTCACACCAATAACATGATATCACACTAATAATATGACATAATACTAGCCATGTGACATCACACTAATACCATAATATCACACTGCCCACAAGACATCACTGTGATAACATTACATCACACTGGCCACAATACATCACTCTGATAACATGATATCACATTGGTCACATGACATCACTATAATAATATGACATCACACAATCAGCATCACATTGGTAACATAGCATCTGTCAGGTCACCTGAGGCCAGGTGACAGATGCACTCCAAGTCCATCCCACAGTCAGGAGTGCACCGCTAAGGTAGTGGACCCTAGAACTGACTGCTGCAGATTGAACTCTGGGAAGTTCAAGAAGCAGGTCTACTGGAGCACCAACACAGATCCCACTGGGAGCTAGAGCATAGATTCCCAAGGGCGCACAGTCTAAGAGCCAGCAGGTGTTCAACTGAGCCTCTAGTGGTGAGGTTGGACTGCGCTGCAGTCTGGCTCCAGATCGCGGCCCCCAGGGTCTCACATCTCACACTCACGGTAGACTACAGGAGAAGAGGAAGGAAGCAGCAGGCTGGAACAACAAGGATAGTAAAGGGATAAACCAAGGTCAGGGTCACAAGCAGACAGGGATAGTTGAGAACAGGCCAAGATCGGTACTGGAATCAGATGTAGGAGACACAGCAAGTTGCACACGAAAGCTAGAGGCTGAGGTGGAGCTATGCTGAGGGAGGATTATATAAGCCGTCAGGTGAGGGTGGCTGGCCTCTAAAGATGAACACAAGAAGGAGAGGTAAGCTGACAGACAAAGATTACTGCATAACCATGAGAGTATCCTACTAGAACCATCATCATAGTAACATGACATCACACTGGTCATATGACATCACACTTGTAAAATGATTTAACTCTAATTTAGCGTTACCCTCTCATGTTTAGTAATTGGATGTGGATTAGGTCACTAGGGCGGAGGAACCACCTTTCCCAGATCTACAATGTCTCTGAGAAGTCCCCCACTGGGTGACCTTAGGGGGCTCCATTTTGGAGTCAGTTGTAGGGCACCCCATACACATCACGCCTTGTTTCGGCCACTGGATTAATTTCTGGTTCCTTGTCTCTCTGGCAGGTCAAGGGGTGAATCAGATGGAGCAGAACATGGAGGTGAAACTGAGGAATCTGAGTCTGGGGGTCCAATCCAGAGTGGAGGGACTGAGCCAACTTGGTGAGATGGACCTCTCGGGCGGGAAGGGTAAGACCGGGGTTATTCCATTTACTCACCATATGAATGTTCTCCTCCACCAGGATCCCAGATGATGGATAGAATGAAAGTCATGCAAAACTTTTTGAATGGCATCAAAGGTGAGTTGTTGGGGGGTCATAGAGACTGGAGGACATTTATACATTTCCTGAATATATTGTATCCCATGATCTGAAATGAATGAATGTGGAATGAAGAGGGGTCCTAGAGACTGGAGGAATGAATATAAAATGATGTCATTATTTTTGTTCTTATATATCAATTCTTTTTTTTTTTTTATCTCTGTAGAATCCAAAGTGATGAATAACGTGGAGGAGATTGAGTCCCTGGTGATACGAATTGTATCAGATGAGGTGGCAGGTAATTGTTGAACACATATGGGGGTGCGGGAGATGGTACATGGGATATTCAGAAAAATGGCCCAGCTCATTCACGCAAGGAAAGAGGGTGGTATTTGGGGGCCCCTTATTTTTGCGGAAGCTTCTAGATTCTCGTTAAGCCCCCCCTGCTCACAGACCCCCCCCCAAAGCTACCGAGACAAGGTTTCAGGGAAAAGGCCCTTGTCTTCATCAAAATGGCACCCCCATATGTTAAAGGCATGTGGTCTTGTATGGTTCAGGGTGGGGGGGGGGGTCAGCCCCCTTTCCTGGCCTTCGAGGCTGAAAGATCAGATTAATTGTCTGGTACGGATTTTTAGGAGGACCCCAGGTCATTTTTATTTTTTGTTGCATGGGATACCCTCTTAAAAATTATATCAGTCTTAAAGGGTGTGGTATTCATTTTGAGGGGGGGGGGGGGGACCAAACTCTCACAATGTAAGCTCTAAGGAGCAGGGCCCTCTGATTCCTACTGTATTAAAGTGTATTGTATTTGTACTGTCTACACTCAAGTTGTAAAGTGCTACGTAAACTGTTGGCGCTATATAAATCCTATATAATAATAATAATGCTTTATAAATTGTGTAAAAAAAAAGTAAGAAAAATCACATAGTCTCCTTCAAAGTTTCCCCCAAAATACAAGACCCCATGCATTATAGTTATCCTTTGTTGGGGTCTGTGTACTTTTCCTAAGTAGCCAGCAGGCAAATATCATTTCCTGATAATTTTTTTCTTTTTTAATTGTATTTTTTTCAAATTTTCCTTCTTTTTCTTATTTCTATTTTCTTTTCTCCTTTTTTTTACATTTTTCTTTTTTCCCTTTGCTGCTGCAGCACTTTCTGTACATCACAGAGATTAGGACACCTCCCCAAGCATGTTATTTAAAGGAATTGGACATTTTTAATGTTTCACTTTAAACAATTAAAAAAAAAAAAAAATCACTGCTCCTGGCCGAACTGAATTTTTAAAACATTTTTTTTTTTTGCATTGGTACATGTTCCACAGGGCACACCCCCATGTTCTTTTTTTGACACCCCCTTGCATATTAACCCATAAAACAGGCATTTTTTATTTGATAGATCCAGCTCCCATTGATTTCAAAGAGGTTAAAATTCAGCGAATCTCTGCCAAACCAAACCCAGAGCCGTTTGGCTCATCAATAGCTAGGTAACTCCACCGACTGCCACAGGTAATGCTTAGTACGGTAACATTTTTAGGACATTCCCTTTCCTTAGCCTGAAAAAAGAATGAACAGAGAACCATTTTAAACCAGCCAGTGATTTATGGCTGGTGGTTACATTTAATTGATGTAGAAGCCATCCTAAACCTAAATCTATTCTATAGTAATGGTTACCTACAGTATATGCTGGTTGGAGAAAGATTTAATTGGAATTGAGTGAGTGTATTACTATTTCCCTTCAACCTTTAAAGAAGGTCACCTTCTTTACTATCTAAGAACAGGATGGGAAACCACCTTCATCCAACCAAAGATAGACGTTACCTGTCCATTAACAGGATGGGAAACACCCCACCACCTTCATCCAAGCAAAGGCAGATGCTAACTGTCCAAGAACAGAATGTAATACACCCCACCACATTCATCCAGTCAAAGGCAGATGTTAACTGTCCAAGAACAGGATGGGAAACACCCCATCACCTTCATCCAATCAAAGGCAGATGGTGACTGTCCAAGAACAAGATGGGAAACACCCCGCCCTTTTCATCCAATCAAAGCCAGATGTTACCTGTCCATGATCAGGATGGAAAACACCCCACCACCTTCATCCAATCAAAGGCAAATGTCACCTGTCCAAGAGCATGATGGAAAGCACCCCACCACCTTCATCCAACCAAAGGCAGATGTTGACTATCCAAGAACAGGATGGGAAACACACAACCACCTTTATCCAATCAAAGGCAGATGTTGATTGTCCACAAAAAGGATGGAAAACACCCCACCACCTTCACCCAACCAAAAGCTGATGTTACCTGTTCAAGAACATGATAAAAAGCACCCCACCACCTTCATCCAACTAAAGGCAGATGTTGACTATCCAAGAACAGGATGGGAAACACACTACCACCTTTATCCAATCAAAGGCAGATGTTGATTTTCAACAAAAAGGATGGAAAACACCCCACCACCTTCACCCAACCAAAGGCTGGTGTTACCTGTTCAAGAACATGATGGAAAACACCCCACCACCTTCATCCAACCAAAGGCAGATGTTGACTATCCAAGAGCAGGATGGGAAACACACAACCACCTTTATCCAATCAAAGGCAGATGTTGATTGTCCACAAAAAGGATGGAAAACACCCCACCACCTTCATCCAATCAAAGGCAAATGTTACCTGTCCAAGAGCAGGACGGAAAGCACCCCACCACCTTCATCCAACCAAAGGCAGATGTTGACTATCCAAGAACAGGATGGGAAACACGCTACCACCTTTATCCAATCAAAGGCAGATATTGATTGTCCACAAAAAGGATGGAAAACACCCCACCACCTTTATCCAACCAAAGACAGATGTTGAAAATCTGCTATCAGCTATGAGGCCAAGCTGATG